>NW_010296837.1:0-3481 GCF_000700745.2 Antrostomus carolinensis | reverse complement strand
GCTGTGGGGTGGGAAGAGGAGCAGCCCCATGGGCATGGGGAACTGGTTCAGACTGGAGCAGACTGCGGGGATGTTTTCCTGGTTTTGTTGCTGTTGAATAAAAGTTTTTTGTTCTTTCCTGACTTCACTGCGCGTGTCCCTTCCTAAAGCAGCTTTGGTTGCAGTCCAGCCCTCGACTGCTTTTGTCCAGGGTTGATTTCTCTCGCCGTGAAGGCCTGGAGGGACAAAGCAGCCTTGTGCCAGCAGGGAAGAATTCATCCCGTGAGTCCTGGGAACAGGCCAGGCTGGGCAGCTCCTCCTGCCTGTGCCATCCTCTGGGACATCCCTCCTCTGGGACATCCCTCCTCTGGGACATCCCTCCTCTGGGTAGAGGTTTCAATTAATTCCTTTTATTGGGAATATTTATGTGCTGAAAAAGGTTCAACTTTCATCTGCCCTGAGCTTTGACTTTACAGCTGCGTTTGTATCAGCACAGGTAGCGCTGAGCAGCTTTTGCTTGAAATGAGGGAGGTGACACAAAGAGAGACAAGGAGGCTGAGGGGAGACCTTGTGGCTCTGTGCAAGTCCCTTGGAGGAGGGTGGAGAGAGGTGGGGGTGGGTCTGTTCAACCAAGGCCCAAGGGACAGGACAAGAGGAAATGGGCTCCAGTTGTGGCCAGGGCAGTTGAGATGGGATGTGAGGAAGAATTTCTTTGCTGCAAGGGTTCTGAGGCCTTGGAAGGGGTTGCCCAGGGCAGTGGTGGAGTCCCCATCCCTGGAGGGACTGAAGAGTCGTGTAGACACAGTGCTGAGGGACATGGGTTAGTCATAGGGGACTGGTCAGTGTTGGGTTCACGGTTGGACTCCATGAGCTTCAAGGGCTTTTCCAATCTGGGCCATTCTATGACTCTGAAAGGTGCTGAGCCACAAAACAGGTGCTGAGATGATGTGGTGAGGCTGATTTTGGCACCATTGAGGGTAGTTTGTCCGGGCTCAGGACAAGTGTCCCCCCTGGGGCTGTCACTGGGGGTTGTTTTCACAGGACAGAGCTTTCAGCTGTGAATTAGTGGCTCTTTTTCTGGGTGTCGGGGTTAATCCCGGCGCTCCGCGTGTCTCCATCCCACGCTGTGGCTCTGCTGCACCCCGAGCCTTTGACTCTCACTTCCCTGGAGGTACCTGGGGCATGAAGTGAGGTTTGCTGGCTGATGTGCTTTTGAGGAGCACGATTTTCAGCAGATGGAGACCCACAGTGCTGGGACAGCCCCGTGCTCCCCCCGAGGGCAGGCACGTTTCCGAGATCTCCACTCACTTCCTCATCCTGGTGGCTTGTGAGAAGATCCTGGTTTTGTCTCAGCTTGGCCAGGACAGCACACACCACGGCAGAAACAAGGTGTTGGTTACAGGGAGCCCCAAAACAGCAGGAGAAATCATCATTTTTCTCTTTGATGCCTGAATTTGCTCGTCGTGAGAGGAGGGAGATGCTGTGAATTGTGAATCCCTTCCCACCCCTCCTGGGCTACTCACACGCAGCTCCAGATGTTGTCCAGCTTTTTGAGGACTGGCCTGTCTGCACCACCACGATGGTGAGTAGTGATCTTGAGGATGCTGAGCTTTGCCAGCACCCCAAACCCTTCCTTCCTAGAGAACAAGTGTGCTGAGTTCCTGGCTGAGGGAACTGGGGGTGTTGAGCCTGGAGAAAAGGAGGCTGAGGGGAGACCTTGTGGCTCTGTGCAAGTCCCTTGGAGGAGGGTGGAGAGAGGTGGGGGTGGGTCTGTTCAACCAAGGCCCAAGGGACAGGACAAGAGGAAATGGGCTCCAGTTGTGGCCAGGGCAGTTGAGATGGGATGTGAGGAAGAATTTCTTTGCTGCAAGGGTTCTGAGGCATTGGAAGGGGTTGCCCAGGGCAGTGGTGGAGTCCCCATCCCTGGAGGGATTTAAAGGATGTGTAGACGTGGCACTTGGGGACATGGTTTAGTGGTGGACTTGGCAATGCTGGGTTTGTGGTTGGACTAGATGATCATAATGGTCTTTTCCAACCAAACTATTCTGTGATTCCCTTTTCCCTGGGGTTTTGTGGGGGAGAAAGGACAGGATTTCATTTGCCAGCTATCCAGGTTCAGCCCTGGCAACACTTCCCGCAGGGAAGGTCAGGGGTGTGGGATGACCTTGAACCCCAAGACCAAGCAAACCCCTGGCCTAGGGGGTTTTTCCAGTGGGATGCCACTAAACATGGGACCTTTTCCCTGAGCTGACAGCGATGGGAAAACATCCAGGATGAATTTGGGCTCCACTCTTAACATCCACGTGATGACACAAACGTGTCTCATAACAACGAGGGTCTGCTGCCCACCTGCCGTGTTTTTCAGCAGCTCCACTTTCTTTTCCAGGCTTCAAGTCACAATTTCTCCACTGCAATAACTATAACAAGGTTGAGACACCCTCAGGGACGTGGCACCTCCTGTGCCCTCACTCCCAGGTGCAGAGGCAGCTCTTGGTGGGAAGATTTGATCTCTGTGGCCATGTCCTCGCTCACAAACTGGGGTTAATGGGATGTGTTTTGGCAGCGAAGCTCTTTGGGTGCAGCCAGGGTGGTCGCAGCACGGGTAATGTCTTTCCCATGTCCAGGCTGGAGGATCTGGGAGTGGTTGGGTCCATGATGCTGCTCTTCTCAACAAATCC
This sequence comes from Antrostomus carolinensis, assembly GCF_000700745.2. NCBI lineage: Eukaryota > Metazoa > Chordata > Aves > Caprimulgiformes > Caprimulgidae > Antrostomus > Antrostomus carolinensis. Next base: position 824 of record NW_010296837.1, on the reverse strand, counting down.
AACGCTCAGGCATCATGGAGTGACCGGTGCTAATTCTTTTCCAGTTTCTATCCCAAAGCTTTTTCCTTTCCACAGACAGAGCAGAATTGATCCTTAAAAGCCAACTACTGCTGCTGCTCCACCTGAAGCCATAACCCTCTCTGGGGACAAGCAAGTGCCACCGTCCCTCTGCCCTTTCCGCTTCAGTGGCTCATGGTGACGTGCCCAGGACGGTGTGGAGCAGATGTTCTTGTGGGGAGCAGCTGGCATGAGAAAAGCAAGTCATTTGAAAAGCCTTTGGGTCATTTGCAATGGCTTGACGGGAGCTCCTGGAGGTAAAAAGCACCTGGAGATGTTGATGGGCTGGTTCACACTTGGCTGTGTGGCTGCTCCACAAAATGGCTGCGATTCCCCCAAAACTGATGCAGAAAACCCATCTCCTTCCCCATGGGATCGGGGCAGCCCTGGAGATTGATCTCAGCCCATCCCTACAGCATCACAAAGCACTTCTGGAGCTCCAGGCTTAGAGTAAGGATCCCCCCAAACCCTGCCCTGATCCGAGTCATCAAGGACACCCCAAACACCGCCAGGTCGGGACCAACCAGCCAGTTTTACTTTGGGTGCTGCCTCAGCTGCTGCGGCTGTTCCTGGTGTGGAGCAGTGGTGAGCAGAGCAGCCAGAGCATTATCCGGGCAGACACCCAACGCAGCGGCCGCTCACCGCGTTCCCAAACCCCCGAAAAACCTTTGGAGCCCCAGATGGAGGCAACGGAATTAAAAAATCCAATTATAAAGGGTGGTGTGAGCCGACTGGGACTGTGGAGGGGAGAGTCACCGAGCACCCCG
>NW_010296836.1:389-1276 GCF_000700745.2 Antrostomus carolinensis | reverse complement strand
ACATGGCACAGGGAGACATGGCACAGGGACACAGCACACAGCCACAGGACACGGACATGGCACATGGCACACGGATGTGACATGTAGACATGGCGCATGGGGACAAAACATGGGCACAGATGTGACACACAATGATGGCACTTGGACATGGCACATGGGCACAGATGTGACATGTGGCCACAGCACACGGACATGGCACGTGAACACGGATGTGGCACACAGGCATGGCACACGGGGACAGATGTGACATGCAGCCACAGCACATGGACGTGGCTGTGTGACATGTGACAATGGCACAGGGGCACAGCACATGGGCACAGATGTGACATGCAGTCACAACACATGGACATGGGACATTGATGTGACACAGCTGTGGCACACAGGAACATGGCACATGGACACAGATGTGACACGCAGCTGTGGCACATGGACACGGATGTGACATGCAGTCACAGCACAGTGGCACAGCACACAGGCACAGATGTGACATGTGGCCACAGCACACGGACATGGCACATGGACATGGATGTGACACACAGGCACAGCCACACGGACATGGGACACAGACATGGATGTGACACGTGGCACACAGACACAGATGTGACATGTGGCCACAGCACACGGACATGGCACATGGACATGGATGTGACACACAGGCACAGCCACACGGACATGGGACACAGACATGGATGTGACACGTGGCACACAGACACAGATGTGACATGTGGCCATGGCACACGGGCACAGCCCTGAGACAGCCTTGGAACATGGCAGTGACACACAGGGACATCGGCCACACACGGGGACACAAACACAGCCATGACATGGCACATGTGACACAGCCCCCAGCCCTGGCACAAGCCACCCCAGGGGACAGCACAGGGGAA
>NW_010296836.1:0-242 GCF_000700745.2 Antrostomus carolinensis | reverse complement strand
ACTGTCACTGTCCCCCAGGACGGGTGACACTAACCCGTTTGGATTTGTCACCAAGGAGCAATCACCTGGCCAGGGCCTCCGGGGGAAACTGAGGCACAGAGGGACCCGGCAGGGACACACTGTGAGCTGGTGGCTCTGTGTCCCCACCGGGAAGGTGCCACCAAAGCCACCATGTGGGTGCTGGGATGGGGACAGATGGCAGGGGGGGGGGGCAGCCCAAAAACCTCGTGTGGTGCCATAAA
>NW_010296835.1:0-403 GCF_000700745.2 Antrostomus carolinensis | reverse complement strand
GTCCCCAGTGCCCAGACCCCCATGTCCCTAGTGCCAGGACCCCCTGTCCTCAGTGCCAGGATCCCCGTGTCCCCAGTGCCAGCACTCCCATGTCCCCAGTGTCAGGATCCCTGTGTCCCTACTGCCAAGACCCTGATGTCCCCAGTGCCAGGACCCCCATGTTCCCAGTGCCAGGACTCCAGTGTCCCTAGTGCCAAGACCCTGATGTCCCCAGCACAAGGACCCCCATGTCCTGCCCTTTCCCAGTGCCACGGTTGGCAGGACAGTCTGTGTCCCCAGGCCCACTGTGGCACAGCACCAGGGCACATAGGGCCAGTGGGGTTGGGAGGGTGGTGGTGGCCACAGTCAACCCCAACTCCCTCCTTCCGCCACAGCTCATCCTGCACCACTCACGGGGCAGCTC
>NW_010296834.1:25871-26244 GCF_000700745.2 Antrostomus carolinensis | reverse complement strand
TTGGTGCTCTCCCATGCCTGGTGTGAGGGGTGTGGGTGCTCCCCTGGCCTCTCTCCTGCTCCCTCCTCCTACAAGGGGTTCCCTGTTACATTCCTGGAGGTGCTGCTTTGTCCCAGGGTAGGAACCCCCATTTCCTTGCCTGTGGGGGTTATTACTGAGCTCCCCAGACAGGGTGCTGGGGCTGAAGCCGTCCTCACGCCTATTTTTGCTCCTTTTGAACAAAATGAGGACAGCCACATGCTCAGGCAGCTGGAGATGCCTCTCAGCTCCCCAAAGCCATGACAGAAGCCAGAGTTGATGCTCTCATCCCCCTCCCTCATCATCCAAAACCCCAGCAGCTGGAGGAGCCGGAGACAGTACCAGGGCAGCCAAA
>NW_010296834.1:23555-25823 GCF_000700745.2 Antrostomus carolinensis | reverse complement strand
CAGGGCAGCCATAGGGAAAATCTTGGTGTCAATACTCACAGGACATGCCCTGGCTTCCTGTCCAGAGAGCTGCCAGCAGCAGTAGGGTGAGCAGGGTCAAGGAGAAGACCTTCATGTCCAACCAGGGGCTCAGTCAGGACCCGCAGCTCTTGCTGACTTGGGGCCACCAAGAGCTACCTGCCTCTCCTGCCTGTGCCTGGGCATGATATACCCCCCAGCCAGGCTTTCCATGACAGCTCTGGACTGTCCCCGGGGAAAGAACCACACAGAGATATTGATAAAGGGCAAGTGGTGAATGGAAATTCCTTCTCCCAGCCCCTCCAGCCCCTGCGGTACCCGAGGGCTGCTGGAAAGTGTGGTGAGCAGCCGGCAGCTCTGCACCACCGGTGATGCACCGGGGCTGACAGTCTATTTTGAGTTTGGTTTTTGCCACAGGCAAACCACACAGGATGATGCTCACACTTGCCAAAGCCCCGGGTGAGTTTATTTTCAAAACCCCCCTGTTGTCAGCTCAGCTACGATGCCTCTCGTGCAGTTTTGCACCAGGGTGAGTGGCTTGGCTGTGGCTGTGGCCATGCTCTCCCCAGCCCACCCTGAGACCCATGGCGGTGGCTGTGCCCATCACGGTGCCTGTCACAGTGGCAGTGCCCATCACATCTCCTCATGGCATCCTGGCAGTGTGGGCTGGCACTGGGGGCCAACCAGGCATCCCCAAGGGGCAACTCTGCTTGAATCCTTGAATCCTCCCATCTCAGCCCTCCCACCCCGAGGCCACAGGGTCTCCGCTCATTAGAATGGCTGACGAGGAGTGTGGGAAGCCCCCTACTCATGGGCTGTGCCAGCCTCTTGCCTCTCTCACTGGTGGCGTTCCCAAACCCTGCATGGACATGGTTTGGCCCCTTGCACCCCCTGGAACCCCTTGCAGAGACATGGTTGGGGCTTTGGCTCTTCGTAGCTCCTTGCTGACCTCATAGACATGGTTTAACAGCCGGGTAGGAAAGCTGGCAGGAGGATCTGCCTGCTCCCTAGACATTTGCACAGCCAGATGTTTGCACATGTGGGATCATGTTTAATTCTATTGTACAAGAAATAACCGTGGAGTTGCTCCCCGTTAACCCCTCTGCTGCTGCCAGGCCAGTGAGCGCAGCCTCACCAACACGCTGCTGCTGCCTGCAGGGTCAGCACACCCCATCCAGGTGGCCTTCTGGGGATGGCAAAGGCCCTTTGCCTTCAAGGAGGTGGTAAGGGTCATCACAGTGTGATGAGGAGGATGTCCCCGATGAGCTGCTATATCCAAATGTGGTGTCCCCACAGCTGACTCCGCAAAGGAGTCACCTTCGTGGTGTCCCATCTAGCTGGGAATGGAGAAGGAGCTGACTTGGAAGCTCTGCTGGTACCTCTTCACCCAGGCCCTGCTCGCCTCCGTGCAGATCTCCTTCCCGCTCCTCACCCTGAAGCTGGGGCACAGAGAAGATGGAGTTAGTGGGGTGGTGGTACGGGGACCCTGGTGCTGAGTTTCTGAGAGGCTGAGAGGCACAGGGGATCAGGATTGGACCCACCAAAGCAAGACATGGGATCTGTCAGGGTCTAGAGGGGCTATACCCCCAGGGCTGGGTTTAGGGTACTCACATCACAGCCTGGTGCGGGCACTCAGGGCTGGTGGGGTAGCAGGCGACGACGTTGTCTCTCTTGATCCTTCTCTTCTGGAAGTTGAAGCAGCACTTGTCTGGCACAGCCGGGGCTCCTGGGGGGACAGTGAGAACTCAGCTTAACCTGGAGACCCCCACCTCCCATCTGAGCCCTCCCACCACAGGCACAGCAGCTCTTTGTGGGGATCCCCCCTGCACCCCATGCACCAAGCAAACCCGTCCCCATGGCCCTGGGGGCTGTCCCTGTCCCTCACTCTGTGCCAGGCTCTGGAAGCACAGCGTGGCGAGGAGGAGGAGGGTGCAGACCACCCCAGCTGCCTTGGCCATGGTGGGCTGCGGGAGGGCTGCTCAGCAGTGCCGGGGCAGAGCTGCCGTCTGCCGGGGTCAAGGCCACTGAGCGGCTTTTATGGGGGAGCAGCGGGGTTGGCTTCCCTGTTGCGTGGACAGGGGGAGGACCTGGTCCCCTGCCATGTCCCAAAGCACAGAGGGTGAGCAATATCCATTCACTCCCAGCACAGCCCCGGGAAGGGAAAAACTTGCTCCCGGGTCATGCTTTTGGCTCCCGATGAGCTTGGGATTTTTTTTTGAGCTCCTGCTTCCAGCATTTAGGGCCAGTGAC
>NW_010296834.1:23035-23472 GCF_000700745.2 Antrostomus carolinensis | reverse complement strand
GGGTCTCTCTCGGACAGGACCAGGGCTGGGGCTCAGAACCCTGCAGGGTCCTCAGCAGCCACACACACTCCTGACAGTCCATGTCCTCCCCCCTGCACCACAAAGTTTTGCATCCTGTCACTTTGCATCCCAGACCAGGGGACGAATGGCCAAATAACCCACCCCTCCTAAAAAAAAAGCCATAGAGAACCAGCTTCTGTTTGGTTGTTTATGGCTCTGTGCTGGTTTTGGGGGTATTTGGGGCCCATTAGGGTCGGGAGAAACCAAGCAGGTGGCTCCGCTTCCCTCCCCCTTGCACCAGAGCAGCAGCTCATGTTCTTGGCCGTGATGAGCTGGGAAAGGCAGAGGCCAGTTTGGATCTTCCCTGGAGGATTTTGCCTGGCTGCAGCTGTCCAAAAAGCCCCCCACTCCCCTCAGCCCCAGCAAATCCCGGGGCG
>NW_010296834.1:18451-23021 GCF_000700745.2 Antrostomus carolinensis | reverse complement strand
CGCGGCGGGGGGCGGGTGGTGGGAAGCAGTGGGGAGAGGCAGATGTATCCCGGCCAGCCCGGCTGTGCAGGCAGCCACGTCCCACCACGCAGGGCTGGGGATGCCCACGACACCCCACCAGTGTTTTGCCCGCCCTGGGCTGCAGTGCAGCCCCCCATGGAGACTCAGCTAGGGAGGGCATGAGGTGCTGGTCCAGGTGGGGACCTGCCCCAATGGCAGTGAGGACGATCTCCACGGTGGGACCACACGTGTCCCTCCATTTGCTCTTCTCCAAAGCCATTTCCCAGAAAAACAGCCTCAATTTTTTGGGGTGCATGTACTGGGTAACAGCGGGGTGCAGTAAGCAGGGTTGAGTGATGTCCTGGGGTTGGTGGGTGCAGACAAGGTGGGGTTCCTGTTTCCATGCCCAGCTGGAAGAGCAGAGCACTTTCCTGTCATCACCCCAACTCCCATTTAATTCCTCTTCGGGAAGACCCTGGGGAGCAGAGGGAAGCGGATGACTCTGGTCCAGGTCCGGTGCAGCTGCCTGGCTCTCCTTTCCCTTCCTGGATCCATCTTTTCCCTCTTATCCTCCTTCTTACCCCCACGCATGGAAGAGCTCCTCGCCCAGCTGGGGTAAATGTGGCTTCCTAAGGGTAGAAAACGTTCCCTGCAATAAAGAAAATGAAACAGAAGCGGAAGGAAAACAAAAGAGGATTTATTGGACTGAGAAAGGCCACTTTTAAAGACTCCCATGTGAAATGCTGGGATGTATCAGGCTGGGGAATTCCAGGGATGACGTTCCCAGCACCTGCAGCATCCCTCTGTCTCCAGCCCCAGCGCTGACGTCTGCCCCATGGAGTGAGAGGACCTTGTGGATGGGGGATTTTGGAGTGTGGGGGATTTTCAGCCCTGGTTGGGCCCCTGGAGCTAGAAGCCCCTAAGCACCCCCAGGTCCCCATCTCAGAAGGAGTATCGCTGTTTCCCCTGTCCACATGGGCCAGGACAGGGCTTTAGTGGGTTTGCACAGACCTGGCACTGGAGTTGGGGATGTCCATGGGGGCTCAGAGGGGCCGGAGGAGAAACCAGGAGCTCCTGCAGCTCCTGATGAATTCAGGACAAACTGGTCTTATCCCCTTCCAGCTCATCAACCCTCCCATGTTTGATGCAGAGAAGGGCACGGAGACGTGGGCAGACCCACTGCTGTGATGAGCACATCCAGCCTCTGCCTTGGGGTGGCCCCATGGGTCTCCCAGTCCCACATGTGGTCTGGGTTGAAAACCACCCTTTTCCTCTCGTTTGTGCCCCATTTCATGGAGGGGGAGGGCCCTTGCCAACACTCACAGCTCTGGCTCCAGGCTTGGCTGCAGAGAGTGGTGAGGAGCAGAGCTGCTGGGGACAGGCCACCAGCCTCCATCTCCACCTTCCCCCTCCTCAGGGCTGCGGCGTGGGGTCCTGGGGCTCTGCCAGCCCTGGCTTTTATCACTCTTGTTCACCAAGAAATCCCATGGCTGGGGAAATCCCTCCGGGAAATGAGGGGGATAGAGGTGACAGACCCCAGGAAATGCTGCCTCATCCCTACATCTCTCCCACCACCCCTGGTGTGATGGGAGCACTTGGCAGGGCGGGAAAGGGCTGAGCCCCACAGCAGGGTGGGAGGTGTTGGTGCCTGCAAAACCTGTGGGACAAATCCTGCTCTTGCTGTCAAGAAGAGCAGGGGAAGGTGGAAAATCTGGGGACTGGCAGAGGCATTTGGGACCCCGCTGGGGGCTGAGCTCTCATAATCCTCTCTGAAAAATTTGCAGGGGCTCCAGATCTCCCACTGCTGGGGAGGACGAGGATGTCCTGATCCCACCAGCCTCGGGGGACAGCGGTGGATGCTGTGGTCCCTGTCACCCCACAGCCACCCCATGGCTGCCCCATGCAGACGTTGTTCCCCATGGCTTCTCCACGTCCCTGAACAGAAAGCACAATCACAAGCATCTCCTGGGGAAACCACCGCCTCTGCCATGAGTGTGTCAGTGCTTCATCACCCTCCGTGCTCAGAATCTCCCCAGCCTCCCCTCGCAGAGCCCTGGGGCTGCCAGAGAGAGCTGCTGGGGCAGGATGGGTGCTACTGGGGCAGGATGGGAGCTGCTGGGGCAGGATGAGAGCTGCTGGGGCTGGCAGAGAGATCTACTGGGGCAGGATAGGAGCTGCTGAGCAAACTGGGACGCCTGCTCATTGGCACAACCCCCCCTGGAAATGCTACTGTCCCCTGGGTGAGAGTTGCTTTTCCAGCCCTGTTTGTAGAGACTTTATTGCTGCTGCAACACTTTTTTCAGCTGATCAATAACCCCAGGGGAGGAAGATCCAAGTGCAGCGCCCACAGGATGGGGCTGCTGCTGCTGGGACAGCCAAAGTCATGAACGTGATCAAAGCAGCTTTGCCAGGTCAGGACCATTTTCTAGAAAGGATTTGTTTGATTTATTCTTCTCCTTTTTATATTTCTGTCTCGGTTGGATCAGCTTTTCCATTACCTTTCCGGGGCTGACGATGAGATAACCACTAAATGCACACCCTACATGTGCTGTTTCCTTTTTTAAGGTCCTTGCCTGGCCCCAGCCACCCAGGACTTCCCCAGCTGCTTGCAGAGATGGTTTATATTGAGATGGGTCCACCCTCGCCTGTCCCCAGGAAGAGGTGGCTCATGTAACTCCCCCATTGCCACCCACACCTCTGCAGAGCCCAGCTGGCTCCTGCCCAGATGCCATCACCTTCCCAAAAAAGCAGTGGAGTTGTTTGGTGGTTTTTTTTATGTCCGAGGCTGGAAAACCCAGCGGGGATTTGCATCTCACCCCTAAAAACTGCTGACAAGAGTGGGAGTGGGTTGTTCAGCCTCTGAGGTATCACCCAGTACCTGACCACCCTGAGGCTGCGGGGATGGGCCTGTCTCCCTCTGTTGGAAGATGCAAACAGATAGAAATAAGACAGAACAGGTGCTGCCGTCTTTATCCAGGGGAGATTTCACCAGGAAAACCAGGACCAAGCCCCCATTTCAGACATGTTATTCAAGCAGCGGTGAACACATCACAGGCATTGCTGGAAGAAGCTGTACCCATGTCACCAGGCTTGGACCAGCCTGTCTCACCCTTGCCCGCCTAACCCAGGCATGGGGAAAGGTGGGCAGTGATGCTCTCCATTTGGGAACTGGGAACCCAGAAAAATGACCAGTATCGAGTGGCTTTGATGTAGATCTCTGGGGTTTTGGAGCCCTCTTTTGATTTTGGAGTCTGTACCCTGCTCCTGGCTGGTGGCTGTGCCAGGGCAGCTCCCTCTTTCCCAGCTGGCGGCTGCTGGGCAGTGGGATGCCGGTCACCCTACATCCCACCAGCCCTGTAATGGGGAAGGCAGCCCCAAAGGGAAAGGTTTTCAACCCAAAACAGTGGGTGGGGAGCTCAGGGCACCTGTGACAGAGCTGATCCCAAAGGTAAAAAGCTTTCCTCCGGGATGACAGTCCCTCTGTGCATCACCTGGGGGAAGGGGCTTTGCCATACCCATGTTGTGCCACTCAGGTGTACCCCATGTTTCATCCCCTCTCAGCCGTCCCCAGCTGAACTCTCCCCCTTCCCCAGCGTCCCCTGCCATGTGCTGCCTGACTCATTTCCCGTGTCCTTTGGCCCCCGGCATCCTGGCTGCCTCCGCACAGGGACCAGCCTGAAAAGCTGATTTCACACCAAACTCCTCTGCTAGAGATTACGATCAGGGTTGGGCTGCTCGAGTTGAGTGATCTCTTCCCCCCCACCCCGGCTCCCCAACCTTGGCCTTTGAAAACTCAGCCCTTTAAACTAAAATAACCCCAAAGCACCACCTGCACCCTGATTTCTGCAGGTTGCACATGCCTTACCATTTCCCAGCAATCTGAAAGGCAAGAAGCAGCATTTAATGGTGGAAAAAAAAATATAGAAGAAACTTCAAAAGAGCAAGTAAGATGCTCACAAAATCCACTGCACTCAGGAGCTGAGGTCAAAAATAATAATGAAAAAAAAATCACACTAGGGACTTGCTGATGTCTCTGGATTTTCTCCAGGGACAAGACCTAAAGCTGGGCAGTGCCATTGGGATGTGGGAAGGCAGCGATGGGCAGTGGGGATCAGTGTCACGGGGATGTGGAGGTCTCTGTTGCACCACCTCAAACCCCCCGTGACCCGGCCACAGGTCCCCGTGGTGTTTTTCCCCAGGCTGCAGCTATCAGCAGCTACAATCTGCTTTTGTGGCACCAATGACTGTTAGCTTTCACATGTATTTTCTGAAACCACCTGCCCAGGGAGGAAAAGACACTCAACGGAAGATGAATTTGTTTCCCCCAGGACCACCCCAGGGTATTTTCCTTGTACATCCTTCCCCCGGCACTGCTCTGAGCTGGGGGAGCGGGACGGACGCGGCGTGCAGCAGCCCCAGCACGGCTGCCATTCCCCCTCAGCGTGAGTTGGTTTTGGAAATTTTCCTAAAATACTTTTGCAAATATTTCCCAGGTCAGCCGTGGGAAAGACCTTCGTCCCCCGCCGTCCCGCTGAGTTTACTGGGGGAAAAACTGAAAGTGAGGAGGATT
>NW_010296834.1:17804-18401 GCF_000700745.2 Antrostomus carolinensis | reverse complement strand
GCAGGGCATGGAGCAATAGGACAAGGCGTGATGGTTTTAAACTAGAAAAGGGTCGATTTAGGTTGGATATCAGGAAAAAGTTCTTCAGTATGTTGTTCTGTGATTCTGTAATCTGAAGGTGGTGGATCACTGGAACAGGCTGCCCAGAGAGGCAGTGGAGGCCCCATCCCTGGAGATATTAAAAGTCAGGTTTGATGTGGCTCTGAACAACCTGCTCTAGTGAAGATGTCCCTGCTTACTGCAGGGAGTTGGACTGGATGGACCCTCTGAGGGTCCCTTCCAACCTAATATGTTCTATGAATGTGGCACCAATGGGGATGAGAGCTGGCTGTGTGGGGCTGGGGTGAGGGCTGGGTCCCTCTGGCCCTTGCCATTTTTGAGACCTCGGGGCTTGCTTGGGGCTCATGGCAGTGGGGACTGGATGGACCCTCTGAGGGTCCCTTCCAACCTAATATGTTCTATGAATGTGGCACCAATGGGGATGAGAGCTGGCTGTGTGGGGCTGGGGTGAGGGCTGGGTCCCTCTGGCCCTTGCCATTTTTGAGACCTCGGGGCTTGCTTGGGGCTCATGGCAGTGGCCAAAACATGAGCCCGGGG
>NW_010296834.1:14817-17775 GCF_000700745.2 Antrostomus carolinensis | reverse complement strand
GGCAGTGGCCAGACCATGAGCCGGGCGAGGTGCTGGCCCATGGGAGCCCTTTGATCCCAGCAGATGGCTGCCCTGGCTCTGCTGGGCTGGGCATGGTGGGGGTGGAGAGCAGGTTTTGGGGTGCTGGCCTGGGTCGCAGCAGCATTGGAGGGGTCTCTGCATCCCTCCAAGCCTTGGCTGATGTTTTCCCTCCATTTGGCACAAGATGTCAGTGCTGCCCAAGGAACGGCCACCAGTGCCATCCCACCGCATGGCCTGACCGGGCCATAGTGCTCCTCCATCACCTCCGGGTCCCCAGCCTGGGGTGCTGCCCCGGTGCTCCCGGGGCCCAGACATGGTCTCCCACTGACAGGGACCCACTGGGTCTTCTCCTAACTGATGGAGATGCACCAAGAGCAGCAGGTCTCAGCCAGCCCCAAGGTCCTTGGTTCCTTCTCTTTTGGAGATGCCACGAGGCTCTCAGACACCCCCAGCCCCACAGGAATCACCTGGGGAGAAACCTGGGAGCCAGGAGCAGGAAGGTGGAGGGAGATCAGCCCCATCCCCACATCCCATGGCATTGCCATGGCTGCCGCTGGCCATCTTCCTCCTCCTCATGTAGTGCAGGGATGGAGAGCAGCTTTCCTGGGGCCGGCATCTCATGAGGGCAGATGAGATGTTCCATGATGGGAAAAAAAAAATAAGAAAGGGAATACAGAAGGAAAAGAAGCTGGGAAGAAAGAATTGAAACCCTCTACCAGCCAGATGTGGCGAGAGGGGGGAAAAACCCTCAAAAGAGTGTTGACAAGTCTGGAGGCTTCTGGGACCTTGGGTGACCAGAAAAATAACACATCAAAGACCTCACGTATGCCTGAAGACAGATAAAAACTCTGAGCCAAAATGTTCTATGAATATTTAACTACCATCAATATTTAATTAGCAGATAGAGAGAGATTAAGAGCAAAGGGATCCATCCTCCACGTGTGCTCCAGCCCCGCTCCGTGGGCACATGGGGGGCTCATGGCTGCGATGGGGGGCACAGCATTGCCTGCAGCTGGGCTTGGCACCAAGATCAGGGTACAAGGAGCCTGAAGGAAGGGAAGGAGCCCCCAAAAAGAAAAGGCTCTGCTTTCCTAGCCCCTTGCTGTGGGGCTTGAGGGGAGAGGGCAGGGATAACTCATGCCAGACTCAGGTGTGGTGTCTCTGAAACAGCCATCCAAAAAAAATCTGCAAAAGAAGTGCTTTCAAGAGATTTAGGATGCTCCAAAAAGAGCATCTTTGCCCACCAGCCCTACGGTGTCCCCCATGCTGTGGTGAATTTGCCATTGAGGGCAGCAAATGGAGCTGGGGAGGTTCTGCAGAGAGCAGGTGAGGAACTGAGCTTTGCCAGGGGACACGCAGGGATGATCGGGGGGAGCGTTCAGGGAGCACAGTGTTGCTGGGGCTGCTCAGCCTGGGGTGCTCTGCAGGAACCAGCCCCGGGGGGACACTGGAGGTGACTTGTCCTCCTGCCCTGAGTTCCTCCAGATTTTGGTCCATGCTCACCCTCCTTTGGGCTTGAAATCCCCCTCCTGCCCTGGTACCTGTGAAACCCTCTGCCTCTTGGCTGCAACCAGTGGGGCAGAAAGGTGCCAATATGCCCCCCAACCTGCCCCCCAACCTGCCGTCCCCTTCCCACACTGCTCGACCATGTGCTGATGCTTCACCCTTGGTGTCTGAGCCACATGTACCTGAGTGTCTGATCCACTATTAATCCCTAATGATTAATCCTTTTAGGTGACAGCCATGGCTGGGGGGTGGCAGAAGAGGAGGGGATGGGCACTCTATGTGCCACTCTGATCCCCTCCTGGACCATGTCCCCTGTGTTGGGGGACATCTGGGCAGACTCCAGTGCAACCATGGGAGGGTCGTCCTGGACCACCACGGTCCCTGGCACAGGGATGGGCGCTGGGAGAGGGTCGAGGATGGGGAGGGCTCACCTTGGCCGTCCCTGGGGCTGGATGGAGAGCTGAGGGGTCCCACCACTGCTCAGCCCTGGGCTTTAGGCCCCACTCTCCCATGCTTTGAGGTTCTTTCCCTCGCTGGGAGCTGCCTTAGCTGGAGGGGGACTGGAGAGGGCAGTAAAAGCCAAGTCGTGATGGGTTTTCCTTGTATTCTGGCCAGGCACAAGCAGGACCTAGGGGGTGCGAGACATTTGCAGCAGGCTTGCAGTCCCCCAAAAGCCCCTAAACCTCTTCCCAGCCCCTTCGTAACTAAACTACTGCTTGTGAAAGCAAAGAACCTTGTGGGTGCAACCCTGAGGGTGTCCAGATCTGGGGACTTGGTCTGGACCAGGTCTCAGAGGTGAGGATGCGGGGCTGGGGTTGAGACAGAGACGAGGACCCCCTGCACTGCCTCATCCCCTCTCTCCATCCCAATGCTGGTCCCTACAGCCCATGCCAGCTGGCCAGTGCCGTGTCCTCTTGCAGCTGGGGACATCTTGGTGGTTTTACTCTCCCAGTCAGGGTTTTGTGGCCAACCTGGTCCTGAAGCATCTCCTGAGCCCTGGATGCTGTGGAACAGGGGAGCATTTCACACCTGCGGACAGCTGCTGGCAGCGTGCAGCCAGAAAAGTGCTTCACCAGATGCTTTCCCAGCAGCCAGGGAGGGGGTTTGTTGTCCCCTCTTGTTTTTGATGTATTTGAAGGAAAAGCCCTTGATGATTTTCTCCCCATCACAGCAGTGTAGGTAGAGCTGGAACCCTGAGTGAGCAGTAGGAGCCAGCCGGGCTGGGAGTGGGCACGGGGGGGTCCCCACCCTCCAACCCCCCCCAGTGATGCAGAGCCCAAGGTGCACCCAGAGAATAAAACCAGCCTCCCAATGCCCAGCCTGGTGTCTTTCATCACCAACAAAGGCGAGCCCAGTCAGCACGGGACCTGACACCCTCATGCACCGCACAGCAGAGCTGTCACCCCGTGGTGGTCCCCAGCCCTGGGAGGA
>NW_010296834.1:7397-14778 GCF_000700745.2 Antrostomus carolinensis | reverse complement strand
AGGAGCCCGTTGGCAGGGGAAGCCGCTGTGGGCTCTGCTTGCCGCCTGGGCACGGAGACCTGCCGGGCCCTGTGCCGCGCGGCGATGCGGCGGCGGCTGCAGTTTCCATATCTGGGCCATTCACCACTCGAGACTTTTAGCGCCCGGAGCAACGGCATGTACTGCTGATGAGTTCTTTCTGCTCCAGTAATTACAGTGAGGAATTTGTCAGAACGAGCTTTCTAAAACCTTCTTGTCTTGTTCTGATTTTACCTGGAGTGTAAAAAGTCATTAGTATGGTAAAACGGAGGCTGTGCTAAGCCAGCAAGCCATCCAGATAACGCAGTTTACATCCACTACACACTCAATATGCACAAAAAAAAAAAGAAAAAAAAAGAGAGAAAAAAAATTTGCCAGCTTTCTATTTTACCCAGATGGAGTTTTCTGTGATTGAAATTAGCAGAATGTGAAGGCAAGCGGAGAAGGTGGCAGGCCTGTGGGCTGGGCATGGAGAGATGTGCCGGCTGCTGACCCCTCTTGTTGGCTGTGTCTCTGGCTGACAGAGTGCCCTGGCCACTGGTCACCTCTGGGATGGGTCAGCCCTGCTTATTTGGGGCAATTTAGGCTTCACCCACAACCCCTCTTTCAGGAGCTTCTCTCCTGCCTGCAAACACAAGCCCAGGTTCACTGGGTACATGTGGCGTGGTTTGGGGAAGCTCCTGCCAGTCCCAAGCCACAGCTTGGTGGAAAACTCACCCAGACAATGCCTTGAATCCCCCAGAGCTGCTGTGAGCATCTCACTGCGAGACATCGAACCCAGGGTGGGGAAAACCCCTCCTGATCCTATCCTGGCCTGAAAATAGCATCATTTGTGGTTTCAAAACCTCCCAGCCCCTTTGGGCTCCTGTTTCAGGGATATTAGCAGATGTCAGGGAGCACCTGGGGAACTCAAGCTTGAAATGAGCCAGGGAAAAAATCATATCAATAGGAAAAAAAAACCCAACAAGGTGCTGAGGTCAGGAGAAGCTGCGGAGCGGGTGTCAGTGCTCTCCCCGCTATTTTCGTCAGGGAGCTGCAGCCCCAGTTTGCCGGCAGCGTGCGCAGAGCTCTGCCCACAGAAGGTTGGTTTCCAACCCCACTAGGAGAAGATGGATGGGTGCAATAATACCTGGGTCTTTCTCTTCAAGCTTCTCATCCAAAAAATAATCAAAATTTAGCAAAATATGGTGAAGAGGATTTAACTTACAGAGCCCACCTTGATCTCCTCCAGGGGATGATGCCCAGCTGGGTACCACAGCCATCCCTGGTGCTGCTTCCTCACTGAAACCCAGCGGGAACTCCCACCCCCCCCCGCAGCCTTTGGGGTTTTTGTTAATAGGAAGGTTTAAAAAAAAGAGATGTTTCTGTCTTGCAATCTAATCAAAGCATTTTGGTTTGGATTTAATTACATGATAACTTTTGGGGAGCTGTAAGGAAAACCTTTGGTGGGGGCTCCTTGGATTTCAGGGTATTTCCAGCATCCTTGAAGACCACTTTAAAGAGAAGAAGTGATTTCAAGGCAGAGCATCTTTCTCTGCCAATGCAAAACCTAAAACCTTCAGATTTCCTCACTTATTTACTTTCATGAGGAACTTGGTAAAATCCAATCAGGTTTGCAGATGTTTTTGGCATCACCTGATCTGTTTTTTGGATCTAGAAATCCTGGGGAAGGGAGGAGCATTTAATCCTCAGCGTTATTTCCTGCACACATGGTCACTCCCAGGTGCCAGGCAGGTATGTCAGGGAGTAGATGGGTATCTGGGGAGTGATGTTTGTAAGATGGGGAGTGAATTGATCTGCATGAACAACAATTCTTCTGCTTTCCCCCTTCCTTTTCCTCCCATGAGCCATTTTGGGGTGGTAAGACCCATTTTTCCCCTTGCTGCACCCTGACACTGCATTCCTGAAGGGTCCTAGTGTGCAATTTGCAGCATCTCTTATTAATATTAATTATTCCCTCTTATTAACAATGTGAGTCCCCATATCTGTGCACCCCGGAATTGCTGGCAGCTTCGTGCTCTGCCCCCAGGGTAAATGACAGGTGAATAAGATTAGGAGTTGTGAGTGTGCTGCCTAAGAGCCTTAACCAGCAATTCCCAGAAATGGTGGAGAAATAATTCAATATTATTTATGTGATGCTATTATGTCAGAACTGGGCTTGGATCACGGCTCCCTGCGGCACAAGGAGCCCCCCAGGACACACCAAAAAGGTCTTTGATTCCACCTCCTCCTCCATGATTAGACTCCTAAGAGGGTGTTGGAAGAATTAAAGGGACAGATCTGGGAGAGCAGTGGTGATGGGAAGGGTCTGGATGTTTCCCTTTCCTCCCCAGGCTCTCCTTCCACCACTCCTGGGTGTCCCCAGCCAGATGTGGGTGTCCCCAAATGGCATCTGCAAATCCCCCCTCCTAACCAGGCTGTCACCCTGCAGTGGTGGTGGGGCTGTGGAGATGATTCAGGGTGTTTAGGGTGCCAGTAAAGCTGCCTTTGGCTCCAGTGCTGGAGAGGAACAGAGCTCATCCAGCTACTATTTTTATTTTGTTGAAAAAACAGCAGTTTTGGGTTGGCAGAGGAAACAAGACACTAGTTCAAGGTCAAGCTACTGTGGCTTTGGTCAAAAAACCAGAAAAATTACCCCATGCAAGTGATTCAAAACATCCGACCTCACGGTCCCAAAGGGATTTTCCTTTGTCTCTTTGCCCAAACCCAGAGCCAGAAGCCGGCCGCAGTCACGGGGACGTGTGTGGCTGGGGGACCCCGCTGCCCCACACTCACTCCTCTCCATGGCTCCAGCTGATTCTTCTGCCTCTTTCCCAGCCCTATCCCAGTTTCCAGGACTTTGCCTATTGTCCTGCTCTGCAGTGCTGCTCTTGATCCTGCTCTTCCTCCTTCAGTTACAAGGATGAGGATGGTCCAGGATGGAGTGTCCCTCGGGGATGGCTGGAGGGATGACCTGAGATGTTGATTTAATGCCAGCGCTGCAGTTTAATCACTAAAAGAGGTACCAGTGTCACCTGTCGAGCCCATAACCTGGGCTTCAGTCAAGAGGAAAGCAGATTGAATTGTTTGTCCATTATTCAATTATTATTATTATTATTATTAAATTATTATTATTTATTCAATTTTTTGTCAGAGGATATTCCCCATCGCTTGCAGTGACTGGCGAGCACAGGGTCCAAAAGCTGCCCTGGGGGGATGCCCCAATCCCATCCCTGTGCCACCCAAACGTGCATCTGCTCTTTGGGGACATATGTCTTCACCAGTGCATCCCACTCTGCTGAAGCAGAGGTTTTACTGGGCTGGGCCAGGATTTTTTCACTTCCCCATCGCCTGCCCAGACCCTTTGGCCTCCCCAGATGAAGCACCGGTGATGGGAGAAAATGCTTTTAACAAACCATAAAACCACTTGGCATCCTCCCATTGTTTCCAGTAATAAAGTTGGGTTATTCCAAAAATCTATTACCATCAAAAGCCACTGACAAACCTCCAATCCACCCACCGTGAGGTTTAATATTCCTCCTGGAGAGCTCTCCCTTTTCTGTGACGCCGGGCCCTTACCTGCCATCACCCACCTGGGTGGATGCTTTTAACAAACCATAAAACCACTTGGCATCCTCCCATTGTTTCCAGTAATAAAGTTGGGTTATTCCAAAAATCTATTACCATCAAAAGCCACTGACAAACCTCCAATCCACCCACCGTGAGGTTTAATATTCCTCCTGGAGAGCTCTCCCTTTTCTGTGACGCCGGGCCCTTACCTGCCATCACCCACCTGGGTGGGCTGTGCCGCAATCAGGTTGAGTTTGCCATTTTGGGGGAGGATGTTTGATTTCTAACATGCAGGATTTGGGGTTTGGTGTGCTGGAGTTGTTGGATCCTGCTGAGTTGAAAAGGACCAGCATGGTGGGGGGGCAAGCTGGGGGGACCCTGGTGACACTGTGGGGCTCAAAGTTGTGAGATGGGACAGCCCCACTCCAAAAAACCTCCAATATTAAATATGGAGATTTTATTAATAGCAAAATTATCTGCCAGCAGATGAAGTGCAGGGCTCTGGTGCATGCACCACAGTTTGAGGGCTGTTGCAAAAAGCAGTGGCTTTTGGGGGGCACACGGCACCCTTGAGGTGGGCTGGCAGCAGAGTGATGGGAAATGGGATTTTCCCCCAAGTTACTGGCAGTTTTAGGAAGGAGGAGGAGGGGAAATCTGCTTTGGGGTGGTTGGAAACTACTACTTCTCTCTCCTCCCTAAATTATGGTCAGATGGAAACCTGGAAGAATAAGGAAATTAACAAGGAATGAGGAATAAGGAAATAAGAAATAAGGAGATAAGGAAAAAGGAATAAAAAATAAGGAATAAATAAGGAATAAGGCATAAGATATAAGGCATAAGAAATAAGGAATAAGGAAATAAGAAATAAGGCATAAAGCATAAGGAATGAGAAAATAAGGCATAAAACAGAAGAAATAAGGCGTAAGGCATAAGAAATAAGGATATAAGGTGTAAGGCATAAGAAATAAGGAATAAGGGAATAAGGCATAAGGAATAGGGAATAGGGAAATAAGGCATAAGGCATAAGGCATAAGGAATAAGGAAGAAGAAAGAAGGAAGAAGGAATAAGGACTAGGACAGTACAGAGTTCATTCCCAACCTCAGGCTCCAATCCCAGTCCCATGGATCAGGACCACCCCGCTGCCACAGACCCTCAACAGCACAGCATCCTCCCGTAGCCAGGTTTGGGGGCTGCTCGTCCCATGGATGCTGCTGGATCCCTCGCTCACTTCCCGCCTGGGTTAAGTGGGAGCCCGGAATGGAGCCTTAAGTAACAAATTGCCTGCTTTTTAGTGGGATTAAAAATAGACAGCAGGCTCTGGGGATGGCACTAACGCTCTGGAAGATCTGGCTTGTGACCGGGCTGATAATGCCGGCGCCGGCGTGTTTTCCGGAGAGCTCTGGGGAGGCAGATGGGGAGACGGTGAACCCCGCCATGCCGAGGGAAGCAGGGCTCACTGCAGTAGAGAGGTGAACCTTGAGCCCAGGACCAGCATCAATCAAGGGCCGCTGTTAATTGCTATTAGGGATGCAGGGCCTTGGGGGGCTGCTCACCCCACTTGGGGGGGCTGTAGCCCATAAGGAGGTTGGGGGCTGGTGGGGCTGGTAGGGTCCTTTCTGCTCTCACTGGGCTCTGCTCTGGGAGTGGGAAGGATTTTCCTCTGAGTTTACCCAGGACTGGCACATCCACAAGGACCCAGCACTCAAATCGCAGCTCTGCACTGGGAAGAGACTCATTTTGGGGTCCCTCTGCTCAGCCACAGCCCTTACTGCTGCCAAGGGATCTCAGAGGCATGTAACTAAGTGTAGGTAGTACAAGAGAGGGGCGATTAATGGATGGAGCTGGGCTGGGCAGGTGCTCACACCTCCACCAGCCTGGCTTTTCCCAGGGGAATCACCCCAGTGGGGAGCATCCCTGCCTCCCCTGCCCTGGGAGGGGCATTCGGGGTCAGCCCTGTCACTGAACACCTCCATGGAGCCCGCATGGTCTCACTGGCTTCTAGAGGGAGAACATAAATCTTTCAAGGTTGCAAATGTCTTTTTTTTTTTTTTTTTTTTTTTAATTATTCTGGGGGAAGAAAATGGATTTTTTTTTGCAACTCTCTTTGATGTCACTGGTATGGAGACGGGAGCGGATGCTGTTTGTGCACCACAGACCCCTCCCTGCACAGCCAAGCAGAAACTCGCTGCCTTCCCTTGCCTGGCCTTTGAATACTCTTATTTTTTTCTCACTACCTGGTTCTTTTGTGAGAATTTTGTGTGTGTCAGGACAATCCCTGATAATATGGAGAGGGATTTGTGCAGCTGGGATGCCATGGCATCCTGTGGGCCAGCCCGGACACCCTTCAGAGAATGAGCACAGCTCTCCTGAGAGATGGATGCTGGGGTGATAAAATTTGATCACCGGCTCACAGAGGATGGGGCAGAAACCCTGGGGGATGCCAGGTGAAGGACAGAGAGAAGCCTGCCAAGGGGGTTCAGCCCCTCATGACACCCATGATATGGGGAGACTTGGGCATCTGCCCTCAGAGAGGATGGGGAAGCGCTTTCCCATGGGAGCAAACAGCCTGGTTGCCTGGAGGGGTCTCTCAGAGGGGACACCTTAGTCAGGGCAGTTTGTAACAAATCCCAGTGATTTGTGGGGTCTTGGCTCTCATGAAACCCTACATCAGTGCTGCTCCCCCAGAATTCACCTTTGGGTAGGGCTGGGAGGAGCGAGTGGGGAGGTGGGCGAGGGGGAAGCGCCGTGGGACGTAGGGACCAGTGAGGGGTTGTGAGGGGACCCCCAGCCATGGGACGCAGTGGCAGGGCTCAGCCCCCCCTTTGCTGCTCTTTCATGGCCTTCTGGAAATGACCTGAAATGCAAAAATATTTTGACCTGTGCACAGGGGCAAGCAGGGGCGAGGCGAAGGGAGGTGACAAAGGACACCCTGCAAGTCAGTGGCAGGGGCTCAGTGCTTTTGCCCACCTCTTGCAGAGCCCTCAAAGGCTGTTTGAGTTTGCAAAGCATAATCCCAGGCTGGGGAAATGCAGACAGCACCTTGGCAGCCCCTGGCTGAATGAGGGACCCTCTCTCTGTGCCCAGCTCTGGGTGAGGAAGATGAGGCTGAGGAAAGATGCCCTTTGCAACTCAGCAGGATCCATCAGTTCTCCCTCAAGAAGGTCCCAAAAGGGCTACAGACATCAGAAAAACCATCCCCGTGTCCAGCCCTGTTAGCAGGGTCAATGTAAAAGATGCATCAGACACGTCATCGAAGATGTCAGGGACTTTAATTGAGATGTGACCACCTGTAGCCAAATCCTGAATCATCTTTGGCCAGATACCGTCAAGGTCAGGAGCATTTAATTCTAAAAACTGCTGAGCTCTGATAGAAATTGTTGCAAGAAGCCTTCAACATCAGCTTTTGACACAAAATTGTTATCCTTTCCCTGCCTGCCCCTGACACAGCCCAGCAGCTATCCCACTGGAAAATCCTCCCTCTTTCCTGGCCATTCCCCATCCTTCCCTTCCACATCTGGACTTTCTAGGGGCTTTATTTTATTTTAAATGGTTACTGCATATTGAGCAGAGAAATGATGTTGAAGGAGGCTCTTTTAACCCCAGCACTATAATTATTCCAGACTCCAGCAATGCCAGTGGTTCAAATGCTTTTTTCCCCGACACCTCCCAGTCCTGGCTGGCGGCTCCTTTCCGTTGGATACGGGATTGCCTGCGGTCCAGGAGGCTCAGGGTGGGTGATGGGGGATGCAGGCAAAGCCCTTTGATTTCCCAGCAGGTTTTTGCATCCTGTGAATGTTCAGGTGGCAAATAAAG
>NW_010296834.1:2413-7382 GCF_000700745.2 Antrostomus carolinensis | reverse complement strand
TTTCCTGCGGATTTTAGGCATATTTCGGGGAAGACTCAATTTCTGCTGTTTCTGGGGTGCTGCTGCCCACTCCCTGCCAGCTGAAGCCTGTGCCAGCCGCGATGCCAATTCTTCTGCTGCAGGCAGCAGGTTGCTGTTGGCCTGGAGAGCAAAGCAAAGAGTCAAACCCATCCCCTGCTCCTACCTCTGCCTTCGCCCTGCATCCCCTCTCCCAAATCACAGCAGCCCTTTCCTACTTGGGATCTGCCTCCTCCACCCCACCCCACCCCAGGGTTACTGAAGGGGTTAATCCACTTTGCACAAAACCAGATGGGAAAATGTTTGCTGCTAAATGAGCTCCTGAAAAATTAATGGACCAAAATGGTCTTCCAGGGGGTTCTTCCCCCGTAGGAGGGATGGGAACAACCCAAATCCCAGCTGGGAGCTACTAATGGCAGGAAGGAAAGGGCTTCGCTGCGCCCTGCTCCAGATGGGACCCCGAACCCCCAGGGCACCCCGGCCATTACTGGGGTGTCCATTAGGCAGGGCTGGGGCTGACCCTGATGAATTAGCAGCTGCTCTGTCATTGTCCCACCAGACATGCCAGATGGGCAGGTGCTGGGGATGGGGCTCTGAGCTCCAGGATAAAAGCTGAGCTCTGGTTTCTCCTCCTGAAGCTGGTGGGCAGGGGAGGTTTCCACTTGCTGGGGTGGGCAGGTGCCCCATCTGCCCATAGCAGAGCCCCAACAGCCCCTCGGGAGCTTCTGGAGGGAATTAGGGATGTGCTTGATGACTCTTGCTTGCAATTAGCTGCTGATCCTGGAGGGAGACCACCAGGGAGGTGTCTGCTGGTGTTGAACCATGTCCCACGGGAGGAGGCATGGAGGGAGAATGGGGGAACCCCCCTCCTGCTGCTGGGGTCTGACATTTTGGAGATGCTTGGGTGCTTTTTGGGGTGCAGCGGGGGGGCCTGGCTTGGGGTCACTGCAATGGGTGTTCTGTAGGAGATGCTTGTGGTGGTGGGACCCTGGAGCTGCCACCAACCCGTGGCCAGGAGCAAACTCAGCCCGATGCACTGTTGTGCCTCCAAAACCAAGGCAGGCTGTGGGATGCTGAGCTGCTCTCAGCCCTTCTCCCAGTGCCTCCCCCCGCCGCTGTCTCCATCCCCGACAAGTGTTGTTGTGACAGGTCCAGCGAAGGGGAAAGGGAGGCCCTGCTCGCTGCCGGGGCCTCTCGCTGCTCAGCTGGCAACGCTCCTTGTCCCTGGGCAGGCGGTGCTGGAGCAGGTGGCAGAGGGGCCCCACTGCTGGGGACACAGAGCCACCAGCATGGGGGTCCTCACCCAAAACTGGGTCATGGTCATGGTGGCCATGGGGAGAGAGATGATCTGAGATGACGAACATCTACGGGGAAGGCAGAGAGAGGGAGTGTGGGATGGGTGGAGGGAGGGAGGGATGGAGAGATGGGTGAAGGGAGGATTGGAGGGATAGAAGGATGAGGGAGGGATGGAGGGATGGGGTGGATGGGCAGGGAGAGGGTATGGAGGGATGGATGGGTGGATTGATGGATAGATAGAGTATATAAAGGGATGGATGGATGGATGGATGGATGGATGAATGGGCAGGCAAAGAGGGGCTCCATAGGGATGGATGCATGGATGGACGGGTGGGTAAATGGAGAGCCAGAGGGAGGGTGTACAGGGAGGGGTGGATGCTGGTTGAACAGGTAGCAGCTGACTGTCCCAGGGACCAGATTCAGAGTTAGATGACCTTTGCTCTCATCTGAACTGGCCATTTTCATGCTCCCCTAGTAAGTACCGCAGCCTTGGAGAGTGGGTGGGATCTCACCCCACTTGGACACTGCCAGGCTATCAACCTTGGGCCAGCTGTGAGCTCCAGCACTTACCGAGCCCCTGCTCAGGGCACAGCCCCCCACCAGGCAGGCAGCCCCCCCTGCCCTCTGCCCTCTCTGAAGGGCCATTTTTTCTTTCCATTCCTGCAGCAGCACCTCCATGGGACATGCACAGCTCCAGTGCTGGGGCTGGAATGAGGGAGAAGCCTCTCTTGCCACGTTTCTCCCGCCCCACATCTCACTGTGGCTCTCCTCATGCCAAAAAGGGAATTTTTGAGGCTGAAATGTGTGTGTGGTTTTGCCAGATTTCTGCCTTCTTCTTCCCAGTTCACAGTGCAAACCCATTACTGGGATAATCGCATGGTGCCAGCCTTTGCCATGTCCCAACAGGATCCATTTCATGGGGGTTGGAATGTTCCTCAACCAGCCTCGGGCTGATGCGCTTCCCCAAGAGGGATCACTGGAGGTAGATGGACCCAGCAAGTAGTGAGCATCTCAGGAATGGGGGAATTGTCCGGACATCCTTTTTCATGCAATTCCCAGCTGAACCCACCCTGGGAATGGCCAAACCCCCTGGGAGGGAGCTGTGGGGTGTCAGGATGCTGCAGATCCACAGGTCAGTACACGTCAATGAGCACATCTTGCCTGATTTAGGGCCACCCAGGATGTTCCTGTACCCTACCCCTCACCCTGCAAATCAACCCAAGCTCTCCATTGCCCACAAATCACCCAAGATCAGCTCAAGCCCAAAGCAACCCAGCTGGGGAGATGGAGGTAGGGGGAGAAAGCAGCTTGGATCCTGCCCCATGGGGCACACATGCACTGGAGGGGGCTTGTCCCAGAGCTATTTGGCATGATGGAGGGGACACCAGGGCCATGCCAGGGCTGTGGGAAGGCTGTTCCCTGCAGTGAGCTCATCCCCACAGCACCATTAAAGGCTGAGCAGCCCCGAATCCTCCCCCCTCCCGTGGCCCCTTATCTGATTAGGGACCAGGGAGGCCCTAAAAGCCTTCGGAAAATCAAACTGCCTGAGCCAAGCCAAGCGAGGGGGCAACTGGGAAACCAGAGCAAATGGGCTTTTCTCCTCCTAAGTGCTTTTCACTGTCTGTCTTTCCATCTTGGCCAGAGAGGCAGTGAAGGGGGAGGATGATGAGGATGGAAAGAGAGTCAGGGTGGTTGGATGTCCCTCTGTGAGAGCACAGGGATGCTGATGGGGACCTGTCCTGGGGACAGGGCCACCATGTGCTCTCCTGCACCCCTGTGAGGTCCCAAACAGCACAGTATGGGGAGTGAGGCTTGAAAATAAGGGATTGGGCATTTATTTTTTATATGTTTTTAATATATATCTTTGTATAAGTGCTGGTGAGCTCTGGGTGGATGGTGACACTTGAGAGTGGGGTCCCTTAGCAGGCAGGGGCTTGCAAACACCCTCCCTAGTCAGTATCTGGCCATCACCGAAATCCCAAGGTTGGGATCAACATGTGCTTTTGCTTAAGGCAGAACCTGTTGTTTTTGATTTCCCAGTGTCTGCCCATGCCTCGCTCACCTCTTGTCCGTTGAGGGTTTGGTATTTGATTTGAGGGTTTGGTATTTGATTCAGGTGCTGCAAATTCCCTCTCCTCCTCCAAAATAATAACGACAAAATAACACAGGCTGGTCCTCGCCGCGCTGCTCCCCGCATCTAACAGCACCCAGCACTGGGCATCTGTGGCCTCAGCGTGGCATCATCCCACTGCTGCTTTTGGAGGAGCTGCTTTTGAACTCGTTCAAGTGGCTAAATCCTCCCCTGAATCTCTACAGGTTTTTTTTTTTTTTTAATTATTATTTTTATTATTTTGGGGGATTAAAAAAAAAAATCAAACAACATCAAGAAAAGAAATGCTATTGCTGGCTTCCCTGGCTGCCAAGATAACCGCCCCCTCCTAACGAGCTACTGTAATTAGTTGCCTTGAATCCCCAGCGCTGGAGAACGTGGTGTTCATCAATTTTCTGCCGGGATGCTCTGTTTTAATACAAGTTGTTTCAATGTGTGATGGATGCTCTCACGTGCGCACGAAGCACAGCCCGGCACTCGGCTGCAGGGATTTACACCATCGGTTCAGCCCTGTTGAGGGAAAACTCAAGCTCTGGCATTTGCCTTTTTGTTTTTTTTTCTTCAGAAATATAGCAAAAAAAAAATGGAAATGGAGAAATTTCCCCATGGGGTAAAAATTTTTGGAAGGAAAAGGGAAAAAAAAATCACTGCTGGTCTATTGAGATGTTCCCTTCTGAAATGCTGAGTCTGCAAGGTTTTCTGCTCAAGGGGAAATCTCATTCTCCCCGTTCCCCCATGCTGAGCCCCAACAACTTTGATGATGTTGACTTGTTTTATTAGATAAAATATTAAAAGCCTATGATATGGCCCAAAATTAATATTTTAACAGGACGTAAAAATTGAGGCAAAGACGAATCCAAGCAGTAAAATTGAAATGAAACATTTTTATCTCATAAGAAGGAAAGGGCTTGGCGCTACTGCTTTGATTTGCCCTTCCATTACTTTTATAAGCTATTAAAATATTCATTTTAATATTATAAATATTGCATTCAATACCTAATGTGCCGTTACACTGTTTGGGGCACCCGAAAGTCAAAACAATTTGCTGGTCATGAGTACCACGGGGTGGGCTCAGGACCTGCAGCATCTCAGTGGTGAAATATCTCAGCCTGTTTCTTGCTTCTCTCATCCATTTTCCTCTGCCAGCATCACCCTGGGAGGAAGGAGACCCATGGGGTGGCCCAGGACCCATGGTGGGGACAGTCCCCAAGTGGGCAGAGACAGGAGGGAAGAGCAGAACAGAGCCGTGGATCTATGTAATGAGCGACAAACCCCGTGAGGAAAGCAATTGGATAATTAATTACAATAAAAGGCTTTTTTTTTTTTTCCCCTTGCCTTAGAAATAATAATATAAAATTAATTTATGGCAATTACTGGATTTCTATATTTATGTCATTATCAGAACTATATAAGGAAAGGCTGATGATATTAAATGTATTTCGGGCACTGCTTTGAAGGGGAGGGAATTGATATATATTTTTAATCACGTTCTAGGATCAGCCATTCAACTCCTGCCCAGAATTAGCTGTCGGGCCGGGGTGCAAA
>NW_010296834.1:0-2282 GCF_000700745.2 Antrostomus carolinensis | reverse complement strand
CCAGCCGCTAACAAGGCAGCCGCTGTCGGAGCGAGTTGCTTGCGGGTGAGGAATTTCCCTGCCTGCATTAATCTTTATTGGAAAATAATGGGAAAACCGGAGCCTTGGGCTGAGGGTTTCACTGTCCTGGGGTGTTCCCAGGACTTTGTTTTTGGGTTTTTTAAAAATTCTTTCTGGTTTATAGGTGATTTATCGTCTTTGGGGTCACGGCATGAAAAATAACAGCCCAGGGTGTTGCCCCAGGTGCAAATCCCCAGTCCTGGCTCTTGGCTTTTTGTTTAAAGCCCCCCAAAATTGGGTTCAGTGCTGTGTTTGCCCCTGCTGCTGTGTCCTGGGTGGGGTTTGCACCCCTTGGGTCCATCCCACCGCTGGTTGGTGCCTCTCATAGCCCCATCCTTGCATTACCAGTGGAGCCAGGAAGGACATGCCTTGGGGGGGCATTGTCCCTGTGGGTGCCTCAGTTTCCCCATGTGAATGGAAAGGGGTGTCCCCCTCCCCAGACTCTGCACCCATCACCCAGGGGGACCCTTTGCAGCAGCCCCTGTGCCCCCTGCCCACCTACCTCAGCACCTCAGCTCTGCCATGACACCTCCGCAGCGGCTCCCACAGGGATTAGGGCCGGATCTGGTGATTAGTGCCACTGTTATCCCAGGGATTAGTGCTGCCCCGGGATTACAGGCAGGTGAAATGCAGGGATTACTGGGAAGAGGCCGGGCTGTCCCAGCAACCCGGGTGCTTGCTGTTTGACCCAGCACAGACGCTCTTGCTTGGGGTTTGCTCCCACGGATGGGATTTATCCACACGGAGGTCAAAGTGCCTCCAGCCTGTAGGGTTTGCACCCCAAAATCCATCCCCGTGCAGGGGCTCAAGGGGCTGTGAAGTGATGCCACTGGGAGCGAAGCCAATGGCACTGCAGTGAAGGGGATGTGTGGTGGGAGGTCACGGTAGCCAGCTGGTGTCCCCAGGTTGCCTGGGGTGATGTGGGAAGCCAGACCCAGCCCTGCCTGGACATCTCTCAATG
Source organism: Antrostomus carolinensis (assembly GCF_000700745.2). Classification (NCBI taxonomy): domain Eukaryota; kingdom Metazoa; phylum Chordata; class Aves; order Caprimulgiformes; family Caprimulgidae; genus Antrostomus; species Antrostomus carolinensis. The sequence continues at coordinate 1,261 of NW_010296834.1, read as the reverse complement.
TTTTTGGGGGTAAATCTTTGGGAAATCCATTCTTTGGCTTTCCAGTACATTTTACATCCAATAGAGCAGGAGATGCTCGGGTGGGTCCCCATGAAGACAGTCAAGACGCTACACCAGAGTCACATTTTGACCTTTCTTGCCTTGGCTCCTGCTAAAATAACAGGATTTATCTCCAGTGTCTCCCCAGTACAAGTGGCAACCCCAGCTTCAGTCCTCACTAGGGAAAAAGAGATCACAGCCGCCTGCTCTTGCCCACCCTGGCCCCTCTGCCTGCCAAAGCCAGAGCCATAAATAAAATCCAGCTGGGGTGAAAATACTTATTTCTGTAACAGTTGAAAAATATCCCTTGGTGGTGCCAAGAACCTGCCAGAAGCACCGTGGGAAGGAGGGAGGGAGGGCACCCAAATAACCCCCTTTAAAAGCCCTCATCCATCAGCGGGAAAAGGCTCCTGTGATGGGGCAGGATGCAGCATGGTCCCGTCATTGTCCCCAATTCCTGACTCTGGAACCCATTTTAAAGTGGGGAAACTGAGGCTGTGCCCTATCTCCCTCTGGGCAGGCTGGGGAGGGATGAATCACAGCCTGGCCACTGCTGTTCTCTGCTGCTTCACCATTCCCAGGGATTCAAGCCTGTGAATCAGCCCTCCCCTCCTCAAAGCAATTGGGAGATTGGCTTATAAATCATGGGATTTTTATGAAAACAAGTGGTAGTTGTCTGGGCGGTGGCGTGGGGCTGCTCACTGCAGCAGCCAGGGCTTTTTTGGTTGCCAAAAATGATGTTCTGCCCTTCCCATGGGGCTCTGGGTGGTGGGGTTTGGGGCAGACCCCATCTCCCTCCTCTTCCTCACCCTGATTTCTCTGTTGTCCCTCAGTATTATTTGCAATGACCTCCCACCAGCACCCCAAAGGTGCTGGAGGCACATGGGGGCTCGACCTAAGAGCCATCCTCCCCCCTCGGCTGCTGCTTCTTGGGGGCATCTTCAGCTTCTGTCACTGCTCAAGGTCAATCCCATTAATTGCCGTGAATTATTTTGGCATTAATGGAGATGTCTCAGGCACTTCCACTGTAAATGAGGCTGCCAGGAGGAACGCACCAGCCATTTTTTGAGACCCCCCCCAGCCAATATTTCCTGGTGAAGGGAGAGTGGGAAATATACAGCAGCAGGCAGGGAGGGTGAAGGCACCTGGGTGCATGGGGAGGGGACATGTGAACCGCGCAGGGAATGGCTGCGATGGGGACTTGGTCCCCAAACACTGGCAT
>NW_010296833.1:621-12011 GCF_000700745.2 Antrostomus carolinensis | reverse complement strand
AGGCCGTGGTGGGGCTGCGAGCGCGGAGTAGTCTGTCAGCTCGTGCAGTTCGCCGTCTGTGGTCGGTGGGGTCAGGTGTCGTGTTCGATGGTGTCACTCGTGTGTGAGGGTATTGTCCTGGCAGCCTTCAGCCTCGCACAGGTGCCACAGTTTAGTTCTCCTGGGGCCTGCCTGCCACAGGACTCATAATCCCAAGAACCAGCCCTTTTTGGTGCTGGTCAGCTTTGCTCAAGGCAGCTTGTGTCGGCTATTTTTTTAAAAATAAGGCATATTTCTTAATTACTGGTTGTTAGCTCCGGGTGAGGTTAGGTGGGTAGTTCTTGGTGGTGGAACCCAGCCTTACTTGACTCTCAAGTTGCAGAGGGAGGCTGCAGGGCTAGTAACAGAGGATAATGTCTTAGACTGACTCCAAGGTGGATGTTGAAATGCTGTTTTACTCAGCTTTTCCAATTGAAATTGGGTTTTTGTGATACTTGTTTTCATATTGTTATTGTTAGGTTGAAACATACTGTAAAATTATCTGCACTTACCGATTTTCTAGGCTTCTGGGGTACATTGAAATTCTGGTGATGTGCTGTGGCCAAGCTACAGCTTGTGTGGCTCCCTAAGTAGAGTGGGAGTTACCATGTCTTAAAATAAGCTTTAAGGGGAGGGAGCATTAAAGAAAGGTACGTTCAGGGGACAGTGATTACGTTCTTAAAACATTATAATGGGCTTCAGAAGCCGAACAGCTGACACTGAGAAGAATTTCTCGAATGCAAAGTATCTTGTATATACGTGATATCCATGTTTCGAGACAAGAAGAGACTTTGCTTTGGCCTTTGAGTGGATATAAGTGACTATAGCGAGCACTAAATGTTTATTTTCTCTCTCTAGTCTCACCGCAAGTTCTCAGCTCCGAGGCACGGGTCTCTGGGCTTCCTGCCCCGCAAGCGCAGTAGCAGGCACAGGGGCAAGGTGAAGAGCTTTCCCAAAGATGACCCCAGCAAGCCTGTCCACCTCACTGCCTTCTTGGGGTACAAAGCTGGCATGACCCACATTGTCCGTGAAGTTGACAGACCTGGATCCAGTATGTATTAATGTTCCTCTTAATAGAAGAGGTAGTTTTCTTTTCTTTATGAATGACAAAAGATTGTCAGTTTTTTAGTAGCTCTGGATTTTAGTTCTGGCTTGACTTCACCCTGTTCAAAGTCCTGGAGTGGGTGGGGTCTAAAGCACCCAAACCCCTCCCACTTCAATGCGAGTGATGTCCCAGCAGCAGGGCTTCCTTCCTTCCTAGCAGCGACTGTCTTGTTAATGGTCCTGTGTGAGATGTGCAGCGACCTGATGGTTTGGTTGAGCTGTGTTATAACAGGCTGCTTACGATGCCCTCTCCTCAGTGGGTGGATTGCAGTTCTGTTACTCGCTACCCTGCATTTTGCCTGTTGAGCTGTGTCTCTGCTTCCTACCGAGCCAGCCTCAATTTTTTGCAAGGCATTAAATTATAACTTGTGGTTGGTCACCTTACCCTGCATCATCTTTGCCTTTGTGAAAAGAACTGGAGTCGTGTAACCTCTCGTGAAGAGTTTGTGAGCAAGAAAGAACAGGTTATATTTGATAGCTAATGCTGGTGTTAATTGTTGTGCTGTGTTTCTGTCTTCATCCAGAGGTGAACAAGAAGGAGGTGGTGGAGGCAGTCACTATAGTGGAGACTCCTCCCATGGTCATTGTGGGCATTGTGGGCTATGTGCAGACTCCTCGCGGTCTCCGCAGCTTCAAGACCATCTTTGCTGAGCACATCAGTGATGAGTGTAAGCGTCGCTTCTACAAGAACTGGTAAGAGAGGAGGGCTTTTGCTTGTTGCCTTCATCTCATGCTGTGGTTTATTTTTTCTGCTGGGTTGCAGGTTCTGTTAGTACAGCTTTTTGAAGAGGCTTTTCATCAATTAGTGTTTGGCCTTGATGAAGTGGCCTAACAATGGGGTAGGCTGTAGGAACGGCTCTGGGAGGGAAACGGCGTAGTGTTAGTTAGCGCCCTTCTTGGCACGGGGGTAACAGTGTTGTTTCTTGCACGGAGTCTCCCTAACGGGCTACACGTGATGATACTTCGACGGGCGGACATAAGGAAATCGCCTCTGGCGCTTGTTGTTGAGTGTCGAGTCCTGACTGTAGCCCTGTTTTCTCAGGAAAGGGGAAGACAAGTGTTACTTGTGATTACTGTTCCAGGCACTGTTGTTCTGATTCACTGTGTGTGCATTTGCCTGATCGCGGCTCCAGTGAGTCTAGAGCTTACTGCCTGTTTATGAACTTTGCAGGCTGAAAAGACGTCAGTAGAGCAATAATGATCTCAAGGGTGTTGCAGTAACGACCTTGCTGTCAGGCATAGCTCGGGATTGCGAGGGGGGAAATCGTGGTAGTCTGAGGCAGAGAGCAGTCATCTGACAAGTGCTTTAAAGATCTATTTTTTTCTGTTATTGTTTGACATCTTTCTACAGTCTTTTGTCTTCTGTACTGTGAATGTTAAATGTGCTTTGGAATTCATGGCAGCTCCGCTCAGCTCTGGCAACTTTGCCTCTGTCTGATGAGCTCCAGGCTCCGCTTGCCAGTGGAAAAGAGTCCTTAGAAGCTGGCAATGAGCCGAAACCAGATGAGGTGGCAGCTCCTTCTGCACATCCCCACTTCTGTGGGGGATGGAGGAAGGGCTTGGCCAAACCTTGTCTCTGCTCTGCTCCTGAAGGCACAAGTCCAAGAAGAAGGCCTTCACCAAATACTGTAAGAAATGGCAAGATGAGGAAGGCAAAAAGCAGTTGGAGAAAGATTTCAACAGCATGAAGAAGTACTGCCAGGTTATTAGAGTCATGGCTCACACTCAGGTACGTGTCTGTGGGACTGAGGTGTACAATAGAAGCAGCTAAGAGGGCGAGCATAAAGCTTGGTCTGTCTCTGTAGGGAGATTTCTGTCCCCCTGCAGCCTGATGCTAACTGTCCAGCACAATATAAATACTAGTCCTCTTCATTCTGTACAAAGTGTGTGCTCACAGGATGCTTGAAGGCAACTGCTGGCAGTCTTCTGAAGCACTGTCTGATAGAGACTAAACCATAGTAGGAACTTCTTGGACTGAGTTCTTTGCTGATACTGTGTAGACCTGGGCTCTCTCTTAGCTCCAGGTACAAATGAAAACAGGCTGAACACTGAACTCTGGGGTTTGTGTGGTCAGCATCACTTGAGGCTGTGTTGTATAGGGACTGCAAACACTTGGGCTTTTGGTGGTTTGTTGCTCAGCTGGAGGAGGTGTACTGCTGAGTGGTGTGGTGGTGTCTCCCTTAGTCATCAGTTCTCTGCCAGACTTCCTTGAGAGATGCAGTTAAATCTTGGGGTTGACTGTGAGTGCAGTAAGTCTAGTTACGACATTGCTGATTTCACTAGAATTTGTTTCCCATACTAGACAGCAACGGCAGTATTGCAGGTGCTGTTGATACTCCTGTCAGTCCCTCTGTGCTAAATATAATAGAAATAATTGTCAATGTGACTCTACCCAAAGTGTCCTTCAGTGTACAGACTTTATTACAGAATCATAGAGAATTTCAAGTTGGAAAGGACTTCCAACAGTCATCTAGTCCAACCCCCCTGCTACGGGCAGGGACACCTTTCACTAGATCAGGTTGCTCAGACCCCTCTCCAGCCTGACTTCAAACACCTCCACTGATGGGGCATCCACAGCTTCTCTGTGCAGCCTGTGCCAGTGTCTCACCACCCTCATAATAAAAAAAATAATCTTCCTTATATCCAATCTAAACATACCCTCTTTCAGTTTAAAACTGTTGCCCCTTCTTAGCTCCTGTTCTTCCTGGATGGAGTTTGACTGGTGGCTGTGGGGTTAGAAGCACTTGTTAATTCTGTGTTTCTGTGGGTGGCAGATAACTTCTGGATACTGTGACTTGTCATTTAAGCCACAACACAGCTTTTCCCCTTAGTACAGGGCCTTTCACTGCAGTATGTTGAAGTTTTATATCTCGGAAAAGGATATGTTTAGTTGGAAAAACAAATTAGGCCAAGACTAGAAGGATACTGGGCTAGTTAATGAGGTCCATCTTGGAAGAGCAGGAGCTAAATTTCATCCTTTCTATTTCCTAGATGCGTTTGCTTCCCCTGAGGCAGAAGAAGTCTCACCTGATGGAGATCCAGGTGAATGGTGGCACTGTTGCTGAGAAAGTGGATTGGGCTCGGGAGAAGCTGGAGCAGCAGGTGTCTGTGTCAACTGTCTTTGGCCAGGATGAGATGATAGATGTCATTGGAGTCACCAAGGGCAAGGGATATAAAGGTAAATGCATGGAAGTTCTCACTCTTTGTCATTTTAATAAAATCCTAGCCTTGAGTTTTCACAAGTGTGGGGACTAAAAGCTGAGGAGGTAAATCCACACCGCTGTCACAGTTCAATGATGAGACCATGGAATGAGCGCTGGGCACAGCGCCTGACATCCGTGAGGAGTCATTCCATGCTGCCTTCCTTCTGAGAACACAACCCAGGGACAACCACGGAGGGCGTGTGGGTGGCTCTGGGGCAGGATGCTTCACTGGGAAATGTGGTTAATTCCTGGGATGCTGGATCTGGGCTTCCCTTTTGTTCCCTGGGGACAGCAGCTTAAAAAGTGGCTTAAACCCTAGTTGAACAGTTTGTTGACACCCCAGCTTGGCAGTAGGTAGCAGCGCTGTTTGTGTCTTGTTTCAGGTGTTACCAGCCGTTGGCACACCAAGAAGCTGCCCCGCAAGACTCACAGGGGTCTGCGCAAGGTGGCCTGCATTGGTGCATGGCACCCTGCTCGTGTGGCTTTCTCTGTGGCCCGGGCTGGTCAGAAGGGCTATCACCATCGGACTGAAATCAACAAGAAGGTTTGTGTCTCTGAATTGCTGGGCAGAAACGAGAGCTGGCAAGGTCACTTGCTGTATAACGGTGAATAGAGTGGAGAGTTTAGCTTTGGATGTTTTGCTTTGTTTGAGTAATCTTGGACAGAAGCCAGAGTCCATTATGTTGGATAACCATAAAATTCTTGTATGGACACATGTTTGCAAAGTGCAAAAGTTTTTGTTCAACCCTAAGTAGAATCCTTTGCATTGTGACTGATGACAAGCCCTTTCTCCTACCTTATGCTAAGTGGAAATTCTTGTCATTTTTAGATCTACAAGATCGGCCAGGGTTATCAAATCAAGGATGGAAAGCTGATCAAAAATAATGCATCAACTGATTATGACTTGTCTGACAAGAGCATTAACCCTCTGGTGAGTTGTTGCAGATCTGTGGAGAGAGTCTGCTTGTGAGCTGCAGTCATAACAGGCAGAGGGGCCTGGTACAAGTTGAAAAATGAATGAAGAACTCTTGAGAGCAAACTGGGCTGCTGTGGGAGGTGGTGTTGCTTAGTCATTCTCAGTATTGACTTGTGTAACTTGCTAATTGCAGTGATTATGTGGCAGTATAGAGAGATGTTACAAACCTAGAAGTGGTACTTGCAAATAAGGAATAACTTAGCAGGGAGAGCAGCTTTTGCTGTTTTGTCAGCCTCTCCTTGTTGCTGCTGTTCTTAGCAAAAGTCTTACAGCAGCAAATAAATTGCTGCATCAAGGAACTTGACCAGTGTAAGGTAATACTGGAAATGGGATTTCTGTGAATGGCCAAGACCCAGAAGTGCTGTGAGAATCAGGCTGTAGGCAGATGTGGTCGCTGGTTCTGTGTTACACAGAGTGATAACTGTTCTCTCCTTGCTCAGGGGGGCTTTGTCCACTACGGTGAGGTGACCAATGACTTCATCATGCTGAAAGGCTGTGTTGTTGGGACCAAGAAGAGGGTCCTAACGCTGCGCAAGGTAAGTAGTGCAGCCTGCTGTTCAGTGGGCTGGAACAGTGTAGGTCAGCTGCACTGCCATCTGCTATGGGTGTCATCACTGGCTGCTGTGGGGATTTGTGTAGCCAGCTAGAAAGAAAAGCCCTGAATACTGTTGTAGGGCGCATGCACACAAACACACCTCATTTTAATGACCCCAGGAGGAGCATGAGGTCCTTTCCCTGGGTAGTTCAGTCCAGGGCTGTTAGTAGTGAAGGGCTTTAGGGTTGAGAATTCTTGTGCAGGCTGGCAGGCAGACTTGTGCTCGCCTGCTGATGTGGGCTGACCAGTCTGCTGCCTCGAAGGCCAAAGGTGCAGGCTGGCTTGTTTGGCACGTGCTCCTTGCAGCTGAAGTGTGAGGTCGGAATGACTTAGGAGGAGTTAGCCATGGAGGTGATGAGAAGTAACCAACATACTGACAAGCTGAAAGGGTGCTGCTGCATGCTCACCTGACATCTCTCCTGCAGTCCCTGCTTGTGCAGACCAAGCGCCGGGCCCTGGAGAAGATTGACTTGAAGTTCATTGACACAACCTCCAAATTTGGTCATGGCCGCTTCCAGACAGCTGAGGAGAAGAAGGCTTTCATGGTAAGGATGCTTTCTGAAGCTGACAGCTTTGTGTTGCATATATCTGCATTGTCTTTCAGCTAATGGCAGTTGGCAGCTTGACCTTTGGGCTACCACAGGGCCAAAATTTCTGTGAAACAAAACGTGTAGCTTTAGTGGAGATGGTTCATCCTGCAGAGTTGATCATAACCACAGAAGGGGCTGGGTTCTCACTTGCCATGTGACAGCACTTGGTGCCTGAGCGGAAGCCCTTCAGTGATGAGGTGTGGAACAGGCACTGAGCAGAATCTGGCAGCTGCAGGGGGTGGATCTGCACTGCATTTCTTCTGAGAGCAGCTCTGGGTGGTGCTCACAGTGGGCTGGGGGTGGTGGTTTGTCATTACTGGAGAAATTGAGTTGGGAGTCCTGAATGCAAGGCCCGTGTTGGGTCAGAGTGTGGTTCTGCTGTTCAGGGACAGCACAAGAGCTTTCCCACAAGGTGGCACCAGCATTTCTTCTCTGTTAGATGGAAGGTTACCAATCTGCTGCAGTGTGCCTGTGCTCAGCTCAGCTTTACCCCAAAACCTGTAGCTGTGGGGATGGGGCCTGCGATTTCCATTGAGCTGCAACATTGAGGGTTTTTATTGCCTTAACTTATTTGCAGCAAGAGGAGAAGAAATTGCAGCATTGTAACTGGGATGTGACGTGGTCTTTGCAGGCTGCTTTTAACAGGTTCTTTTTTTTTTCTTTCCTCAGGGACCACTCAAGAAAGATCGCATTGCAAAAGAGGAGACAGCTTAATGTGCGTAATGGTCTTGTGTCCTGTAGCCCATGTGCTCTCAGACCAAGAAATAAATATTTTAAAGAAATTAATTTTGCCTCTTGGTTTATACATAGCTGCATCAAGTCCGGTACTTTTACTGCAGGCCCCATGTGTGGGACCAGCCCAACCAAAGCAGCAAGTAGAGCTCAAATTAATGAGCATCCAACTGGCAGCAGGGCTCCTGTAATGAGAAAGAAGGTGTCACTGCTGTTTTCGGAGAGCCAGGATGTTGGGGCAGAGCGAGACCCCTCTACATGGTTGTGTAAATAGTAAAGCAGCAGGTGCCCTCAAAGTGTTTGCAGTTACTGACAAGTTATGCCACTTGTACATCCTCTGCCAGGCAGCTTGAGAGCTGCTTTGAATCAAACTGGTTTTGAAATAAATGAAACTACTTCAGATTGTTGAAACATTGAATGTTGAAACACTGAATTTTAGGTGTCTGATGCTGGCTGTTGGCATGGAAACCTTCCAGTTCCTGTATGACAGGAGATGTAACCTGCACACTGTTTACAACTGCAGCTTGTTGCTGTTCTTGAGAGCAGCAGCAGGTAATACCGCAGCAACTCATGTTGAAAATACTTCCTTGACTCCTGGAGATACCTTTTGGCTGGTGTTCCCAGCAGAGTGTGATGGTGAAGGGCAGAGGAGATGGCGTCTGTGTGCAGCACCAGTCCTGACTGGGAGCTGAGGCATTATACCAAGAAAGGCAGTGTCAGCCCTGAGCACTTGTCTGTCCAGCCACAGTTGTGAGATCACTCGTGCTTGGGGCCGTGGCCTGACTGAAGGCTTGTGCAAATTTAGATAACTGCGCTGGTGTATCCTTCACTGACCATAATTGGAGATGTGGCAGCGATTGAGGCAATAACCCTTCAGATCTACACACTGATGCATAGTGCTGCTCTGAGGTGGACCTCATTTGGTGCTATTTGCTGTAATTGAAATGGGGGACAGGTGGATATGGAGACTATTTCTTGTGGTGATGTGTAGGAACCTTTTAAGAGTTAAAAGGTGGCAAGAAGGCGGAAAAACATTTACCTTGTTTCCCTAGAAACCAGACTCAATAGCTGCACAAGCTGTCTGGCTCCCTGTCAGCTTCATTTAACACATGAACCTCCTGCCTGATTTCAGCCAAGTGTAACAGGAGAGGTCTTGCCCACCGATTTCCTGCCCCCCCTGCCAAGTCTCAAATCAGCAGGTAGGTAGAGAAGAGCCCTAAACTGGTATTCCCCCAATGCAGGAAGTTGGAACTTCCAGCCTTGGTCCAGCTTGAGGCTGTGGTTTCATGAGCAGGTCTTAAGACCAAGGTTTTCCTGCCCATTAGAGAGCTTTAGGTGGTCTTTTTGCTTAGCTCAGAGATGAACATTTTAAACCATGTATATGCTAGCTGGCTAGCAAGTGCCTGGCTTGAGGTCAGCCCTGTCTGCTACCGCTGCTTTGATCAAACCAGTCAGGTGTGTCAGGGGGAACGTGGATTATCGGGATAAATGATGAGGTGTTGGGGATGAGTATCTATGACAAGCTATGTGCCACCTTGATGAAAATCTGTAAAAGCACCTCCTCATTTTACCATATCAAACCTTGTGGTGAGGGCTCCAGCGGAGGCTGAGGAGCTGGTCAATGTATTTCGAAGTGGCAATGGTAGTGGAGGAAATTTTCAGTCATATTAGCACCTAAGCAGAAGGAAGCAGTCCTGGAGAAACGCTACCCTTGATGAAGATGCTTGGCAAGTCTATCAGGAGCTGCTTTGGCTTGGGACGCAATGCCAGGCTTTTTTATTCTTGAAGCCATGGTTGCTGACTGATAAAACACTGGATGAGTTGAAAAAGCCCACAAAAGTGGTTTTTAATCCTTTTTCGTCCTAGAATCCTGGGGACAAGAGGACACCCAATGTCAGGAGGTGGCGCTCCTCCCTCTGTAGATAGTGTGCGGAACACTTGTCCCCAAGGGCTTGCTGGTGGGGCTGACCTGGAGAAAAATCCTGCTTAGCTGAGGCCAGGTCACCTGGGGCTGCATGGTCCTTCTTGGCCCCTCTGAGGGGTCCCTAAAGCCTTGTGGTGCTGCCTGGGCACTTTGCTGGAGAGCTCCTGGGATCCAGGTTTGGGAGGTTGCCACCAAGCCATGCAGGTGGGGGACAAAGCTAGCTGGCTGACACTGAGCTGGCTTCAGTAAAGCTTCCTGCTCCCAATGCCTGGGGTCTACCCAGCAGCCCTTGTCCCCCTGCAGTGCCTCTCTCCTCTGCTTTGGGGACAGTCCCCAGTGCAACAGGCAGCAATCAGTGCGGGTCACACATCAGTCCAGCAGCTCCTGAGGGCACAGAAACTGGTTTTATAGCAGTTTGTTTGTTTGGGTTTTTTTTTAAACTAGCTTCTCTTAACATTGAGCTTTTTCTCTTCAGCACAGTTGTTTCAACTCCTACAGCTCCCCAAGTGCTGTGGTGGCCAACGACATCCCTGTCCGCTCAGAATAGATCCTGCACCCCGGTGGTACTTGGCCCAACCCGAGAGCCGTGGGAGGACAGGCACAGCCCTGACCCCGCTGAAATAGTGCTGGGCACCGTGGGAACGTGCCCAGTCCCAGCTGGTGCCGGGAGGGCTGTGGCTGGGAAGCAGGGCTGGGTTTCACCCCAGTGCTCCCCAGCTGCCAGTGGTGCAGATGCTGGGACCTGGTGTTCCTGGGGACACACACACAATGCTTTTCCAGCCTTCCCAGGGCACATCTGGCTCCAGTGCTGCCTCTTTCCCCTCTCTGGAGATGAAATGAGACACAGCTGCGACGCTGGAGTGGAGACGTTAGAAGCGTGTGAGGATGCCCCGGGGGGGAAAAAAAGCAGGTTCAAGTTGGAGGTCTTGGCTCCTGCAATCAGCTTCACAAGTGGCCCAGCTGACTCCCCTGCTTCCCACCCCAGCCCCCCTGCCTTTGATCCCAGTGACAGGCAGGGAGCTTCAAGCATGCTCGACGGGGGAGAGGGGCTGACGAAGGTGCCCCGGGGGAGCCATGGCCGAGTTCACACGCTGCGCGGCGGCTTTTCTGCCAGAGCAGCTCCGCTGGGCTTTTCCAAGCACAGTGTGTGTTTGATTTGCAGCCCCCCAGCCCAAAGACTGCTTTCATACCTGACAACTCTCTGGCTTCTCACCAACCCTTAGAAGTGCCTGTGGGACCTGGGGGGAAAAGGATGTGGGGGGAGAGGGGTGCCTGCAGAGGTCGGGCCCTCCCTGTGGTGGGCAGCCCTGACCTGCGACCGCAGTCCCGCAGGCACCCCGAGCTCCCTGTGCCAAGGCAAAGCCAAAGCTGAAGCTCCCCTGTCCCCATGGCCACCGCAGCCTCCCTGACATTGGGTGTCAGTGGTCCTGGTGCAGCGCTGCTCCCCGGGTGGCCACAGGGCTTGTGGGAAGTCTTCTCATACCCCTGAGCTGGGTGCTGGGGAATCATGTGGTTCTGTGGTGGCTGCTGGGCACAGTGGGGAAGACTAAATTTATCTCCTACTGCCTCCCAGCTTCCCCAAAACACAGGATAGGGCTGCACTCCCTTCCCAGTGAGGACAGCCACTGTACCGTGGTCCCCACACTGTCCCGTGGTCCCTAGGACGCCCAGGTGCTGCTCAAGAGGCAGTGCTGGGGCTCAGCCCCCCACCAGCCCCAACGCACCCCGATGCCAGGCAGCAACCTTGGTAGCACGTGCGGCACTGAATTCAAACCCAAGGATTGAAATGGGAAAAGGCATGTTCCCGGATCCAGCCTGGTGCCCTAAGGAACATGGGGACACCTCTCTGAGGCTGTCCACCAGGCTCAGGCATTGCTTCATGCCCAGATGCCATATTACAGGGTTTTTTTAATATATTTTTTAAACTTCTTTCTTGACACCAGCAGCAGTGGAGACTGAACGAAGCCAACACCGGCCGTTCCCACTGCATGCGGCTGTGCATGTGGCTGGTGGGAGTCTGGTGAGAGAAACCTCCCCAGCGCACATCCTCCTGCAGAGACAAATCCCCTCCCAGCTTTATGGCCGGAGCCGTCTGCCATGTGCTCAGCTCCCTATCTGCCACCACGTTTGAGGGCTGGATGGAAACCAAAGTTCATTTTTCCCCTTGGGAATCAGCCAGTAACCGGGGCCCAGCGGGCTGGGTCGGTGAAGAGCTGTTGATGGCAGGAGGTATTTATAATTTTTGTTT
>NW_010296833.1:0-562 GCF_000700745.2 Antrostomus carolinensis | reverse complement strand
CCCGCTTCCCTCCATACAATAAGATCAAACAGCTCCGGGACACTTCCTCGCTCCTCGCAGATGAAATCCCTGCATCTGCCTCCCCACTCCGCCCTGCCCAGGGCTGCAGCCTCTTCCTTTGCTAAAAGACTTGGGCAGTCGCTGCTGCTGTTTATTCTGCCCTGAAATGGGGGTTTTCCTCATTTTTCCCACCCCACCCCCCTCCCCTCCATTTTCAGAGGTTGTGGGTGAGGGGTGCAGGGGCATGGGGACTGCAACACCTTCCCTGCCTCAGCTTCATCCTCTCTCCCACTTCAGAGGGACCTCTGTGAGGACTGGTGTGGAGTCAGAGCTCTCATGCAGGACATGTAGGCTGTTCCCACAGATGTCACTGCGTCTGGGAGCGAGAAAGCAGGAGTACACCTGCTCCTGGAGAGGGGAAGGTGTCCAGCAGGGGTGTATTTATCTGTCCCACACCTCCCTCCTCTTCCTCGGTGCCTGGTCCCGGTGATGAGCAGGGATAAGGGGAGGGGGAGGTCCCAGGAGTGAGGTGCAGCTGCACTGGCTGGGTTGTCTGCATCAC
>NW_010296832.1:25981-40073 GCF_000700745.2 Antrostomus carolinensis | reverse complement strand
CGCGTGTCGGGCGGCCGCGCAACCCGGGTGCGTGAGTGACTGTGCTGCCGTGCTGATCGTTAGTGTCGCTGCTCGGGTACCTCTGTAGCGTGAATTTACTGAACGTTACGGACGCTGCAGGAAAGGCTGGAGTTGGGCCCATGAGTTCCCGCCGCCGGGAGGTCCCGTACCTTTAAGGAACGCTGCAAGGAGAGTCTCCTTCCGTTACCGTGCAGGTACTGCAGCGGGAGACTAGAGCAGTAATGTGAGCCTTGAAAGCTGCGAAGTTCAGTGACTGCAGGTGCTGTGCTAAATCAGAACTTGGGAGAGAATGACTCACAGGCTGCCTCGGCAACGGCCATCAGCTCTGTAACCAACAGGAGCTTCCAGAAGCGGTTGTGATGTCTGGGGGAGGAGAAACAAACCAGGAAATGCCCAGTTGTGAAACCTAAAATTATTTTGACAAACCCATGGAGGTAACTGGAGTTTATGTATACGCTTAGCATATGGTTTACAGTGACCAGCCGCTGGAAAAGTATAGGTGTGTTCTGGAACAGAACTTTGGCAGAATGCATGATAAGAGAGATTCAGACTAAATACTCAGGTATGGTAGTTGTAGCTTGATTTTTTCGGATGTAGGTAGCTGTACAATTGGACCCTGTTTGTCCACGTGGTGCAGCTTCATCATTGCAATTTGCTGTATTGTTCTCGGTAGAAGAAACATACATGACAGTCCCACTTTGAAATCTGGCCCAGGGAAGAGGTAGCATTAAAACCGTTTTGCTTCTGCTATCAATAATACATTTAGAGTTTAATCTGGGAATTAATTGTAAGGCATCAGTAGATTAAATAGAAATCAATTAATTCCAGAGTGTTTGATTATCAGCATGGAATAATGGCCTCTTAGATCCCAGCTCAGTTATTTTTGGAAGATTGTGCAAGAGTGACCAGAGGTGTATTCTAGGAGCCTAGGTGTGATAATAGATGGAAAATTAGTTAATTTGCCCCTATAGTGCATCAAAGTAATTAGCAATACAAAAACCTGATCTCCTATATGCAACTTAAGTGCATCTGTGTAGAATGTGGCTTTTCATACATTACATCTGGCCTTTCCAGCTTCATTAAAGTTAATTCTGTGAGTTTAACAAATGTTTTCTGTCCACCTGTAAGAGTTGCACTGATGCATCTGTAGAGCCACTTTTAACACCAATTGTCATTTTAATATCCCATGACAATGCTTTTTACTATTGTCTCAATCAATCATGCTACAAAATAAGCATCAGAAGTACAGTCTATGTAGCTGCTTTTGCCAGAAGATCATGGTCATGATTGCTTGGTTCCAGCAACGAGTTTCTGCCGTCAGCAGTCTGTCCATCTGGCTTTTAGACTTGGCAACAACACAGACATTATGATGATGCTCCCTTTCAAGCACAGGCATTTGAAAATATATGCTGACTCCAACAAGTACTGGTAATTACACAGTGCTATTAAATACAAGGTACTACACTGGGTGCCCTAGCAGAATCCACTGGGGATATGGGCTGCTTCATAATTACTCTGCTCTTTCTTTAGAAATCATTATACCTTTAAATATTAAGATGTCCATGTTAAAATTTAAGGTATGACAAGAAGTCTCCGTTGTATAGAACTTTAGTAGCATAATGCCAGTAATTACTGGAAGATACATTTAAGACATAATATATTGAACAGAAACAAATTAGTGGTGTATTTTTAGATTAGTGGTGCCCAAGGTCTGGGTTTCTAGGAATCTGTCTGGCCACACTATCTCATCTGTCTTAGAATAATTCCCCTGTTTTTCTGTGTATCTGGTGGTACTGAATATAGAGTGGCCTTGAATTTATATTTTGCTTTGTTTGTCTTCCTTTCTTGGCTTACTCCCAGGTCTGACTCTTGCTATGAAACTGGTCATCAAGGCTTTCAGAAAGTCTCCCCCTCCAAAACAAACTCAAGTGTTTAGAAGTAAAAAAGCATCTCAAGAAACAGGAATTACTAATTCCTAATGAGAGCACTATTGGAAGAAAGCCTGAGTATAGTCTGTTGTGAATGTTTTACAGAGCAGTGAAGGGCAGGGGGCACATGCACCCATCAGCAAGATATGTAAATGATAAATTTCTTCCTTACAGTGTATAATACAAAAAAATTCTCTAGTAGAGGATATAATCTCCTATATCCATACAGATCTGTAGGTCAAACCTAGGGGAAAACTGTATTTAGGCCTTGCTTTGCTGAACATTAAAGGACTCTTGTCAGCTTTGGTGAGGGCTGAACTGGGCTGGTAGCTTACTGATAGTCTGACTGTGGTAGGCCTGATCTTTACTCATGCATGTAGCACCACAGTCAGGGATTTATATGTGATGACTTAGGAAAGCAAATTGGGCAGGGTTGGCCTCGTTTATTTTGTATAGTGAAGATGTGGGTACTTCACATTTTAGGCTTCCTGAATGATAGAACATACCAGGAATATATTACAATTTGGAAAACATAAAAACAAATATAAAGCTTGTTAGGACTTACCCTGGCTGTGTCTCTCCTGTGCAAACACTTTGTCTGGGATTTCAGAATCAAAGCTATGATTCACTGTAGAGAATTTTAGTACTGGTGTGCACCTAATACTATCAGAATTGGTTGGAATAGCTGACCTGTGCTTCATCCTACCTTGAAAGCCGAGAGAGCTTGAAAACTGACATTGTGAAATCATTGGTCTGGGGTTTAAGCCGGGTACTGCAGTACTGTGCAGTTTTATGGGAACAGCAACAGACTACTGCTTCCTTTGTTTTCATTTTAAAAGCCCCAAGAATTTGCCATTTCAATGTTGTACACAGAAAGATGATGTTTGTCCGTGTATGAGGTGATGGAAAGTTAGTTATTGCCTTTCTGGCATCGTGGTTTCAAGTGCTGTCTAAACAAGGACTGCAGAGTTAGGGTGAACTTATTTTCCATGGACTGCCAAATGTATATTTTTATTTAGGGTCAGGGTCTACTGAGTCCTGTGAGAATGGAGCTGAATCCTCATATCTCAGACCTACTTGAAACCATTTTAATTTTTTGCTCCATTTAATTCACCTTAAGAATTTATGAATTGCTGAAAATCCTTGTTAAACTTGGCCTGCATCCCAATCCTGATGCATTTCCTTTTTCTTTAAGTAGAATTCCTAACTGGGTATGTTCTAATATAATGGGCTGGAACCAATTAATCACACAGCTATTAATGGAAGTACAAGGCAGTACCTTGCAAGCTTGTTAGTTTCACTTAGCCATGCAAATTCGTGTTTGGTGAAAATGCAAAGACATCAGTCAAGCTGACAGACACAACCTCAGTCATCTTCTAGCTGCTGCCCATACCATTGTTCAGTGACACAGAGCATTCAGTATGGCATCTGGCAGTGAGAAACCCCTCCAGCAAATTGGGTAGCCTGGTGAATTCTGTACCTTAGCTGAGGGAATGGCAAGAAAATGTACCATGAGTGCAAATTACTGTATGAATGTTATGCCTTTTATAAATAGTTTCCTGCCAGAAGTGAATGATAGGAAACATGATTAGCATGGGGAGCTTGCAGGCAGTTAATCTGAATGCGAAGAATTTTTTTCCTCCTGACAGCACAGAATTGTTTTATAAATTTTTTAAAAATGTGAAATAGGTGTTTGACATGAGCAATTAAGGGAAGCAATTTAGAATTGTAAAATGAATTAAAGCTTTAAAATGTCTTTACACAGTTATAGGCAGAAGCAAAAGTACTGGAATTGGAATAATGAGCTAGGAAATTGCTTCTTCGAAAGGAGAAACATTTGAAACCAGAAATAATCTTCCAATTTTACTTCTCTAAGTTAAATTGCTTTTAATTCTAGATACTCAACAGTGATGTTGATATACATCAGTAGTCTCACAAACTGGGCGGGGGGGGGGCGGAGTTTGTATGTTAGAAGTTTTTGAAATGTTGAAATCCCCTTTTGGAGATTTTAGGGAGTTATGTTTTATGTATCTTTGGAAGAGGGAAAGGCCAATGCCACTGAGGCTTAATTTCACATTTCCCACATCAACCTTCACACACCATGCAGTGGAAATAGCATTGATGTTTCTTCATTGAGCACATAAAGCATCTGGGAGAGTTTCTGAGTTTCTAATCCTGTTCCCCCTTGCAGAGAAAATATTATTTTCAGTGTGTTCTGGTTTTGCCTCCATATTGCTGATCATAAACTTCTTTTACAAGGTGAGTGTTAGTATCTCTGTTTACCTGGGAGAAACTGTATCACGGAAATGAGGGATGATTCATCCATGTTGTCTTAGTGACGTGGTGCTTGAGCCTCCTGTTTCCTGATGGCTTCTTCCTTAATCATAGCCTCCTGTTAATGTCGGCTCAGAGATGACCTCTCAAGGGCTGTGCTCACGTTTTGTGTTAATAGCAAGAGGAAAAAAAAAAATTTAGATTAAATTCATTCTCACTCGTTATCTTGAAAGGAGACCCTGACATTATTTTATCATTTTCTCAAACTTTCATTTTGCTCTGTTGCTTTGGTGCTTGGACAGCCTGTTAAAAAAAAAAAGAAAAAAATAATTGTCCAGGACGAGTTGTGAGAAGGTCTGGCAGCCACTGGGGAACACAGTAGACAAGGTCCAACCTCTGTCAGAACAGACATGTGTTCCCTGTGCTAGTAAAATATCAGCTAGTGTGGACTTAATAGGGATTTTTTTTCCTGTCAACTCAAAGCTTTCTAGCTTTTTTTGATATGTAGATTTTAATATTAAGTTACTTCTAGAGACACAGAGTATTTCTCTCAAAAGCAGTATACAGTGACTGTAGTGCATCAGGTAAAGATCTGCAAGTTACCATGGCTACCCTAAGGCTTTTCCAAGCTGCACTTGACTGAGCTCACACAGCTGGTAGAACTTGAGTTTGTGGCTGTGAATGACAGGAACCAAAAGGTGGGCTGGGTTCTGCCTCCACCAGACCTGCTCCGTCGCTGTACCACTGGAGTCTGAAGTTTCTCTGCACTGTTTGTGCCGCAGGAGATGGCTTCGTGGACATGCAGATTCTTCCTCCCTCCAGCTTCCCAGACAGGCTCAGACTCTGCTGTTAAGGGTGAGCAAGAAGGTAAGACATTGTAGGGCTATGGATGATGAGAAATGAATAATTAGAAAACCAAAATCCAAACTCCACTTGACAGTGTCCAGTGGAAACCCTGTGGTTCCAGTTGCAATCCCAGTCAGGGTCATTAGGTAGCAGGTGTTTGCTAATATGCTGAGAGGCTTGGAGAACTCTGTGGTCACAAAGGAGGAACATAATAATTGTTTGATAATTGTTTTAATCTTGTAAAGAAGTCACACGCTTTTTTTTTTAAAGACATGCTTAAGGATAAATAGTGTTCAGCTGAATTTGGCATGGGATGGCTGATGGAGTAAATAGAGAAACTGGTTAAGCTGAGAAAGGAGTGGAGTCTGGTTGAATGTGAGTTCATGGGTAGGGTGTGATGGGCTAGACTGGTATCTTAATGTCTTTAAAGCTTTGTAGAATTTGACTGGAGAAGTATTTAAGTTTTGGTGCCAGATGAATATTGAGTGGGTGTGCAGATAGTTTCATGTAATTCTTCTGGAGACTTAGATCACTATGTATGTGAGACTTGCAGAGATGGTAGCTCTTCCTAGGCTGGACATTTCCAGACACTTTCTGTCCCAACAACCCCTGTAGGCTACTGCTGTTCTGACCATAGAAGACCAGAGCCAGTGGCATTAGTTTCTGTGCTCCACTGAACTGCTCTCAGCTTATACAAAATCCTGCATATTTTGAATCTAACCTTTATTTGCTCTAGTTTTAAAAAAAATATGACGTCTCTGTTCTTTGTACTTACAAGGTATAGAATACTTATGAGTCTGAGTCCAGCAAACCTTTTAAGTGTGCCTGTATGAATAGGATGGTTTGTACATTCAGATTATGTATATTTGTAAGGTCTTTGCTGGATGGAATCA
Organism: Antrostomus carolinensis; assembly: GCF_000700745.2. Taxonomy (NCBI): domain Eukaryota; kingdom Metazoa; phylum Chordata; class Aves; order Caprimulgiformes; family Caprimulgidae; genus Antrostomus; species Antrostomus carolinensis. Next base: position 34,111 of record NW_010296832.1, on the reverse strand, counting down.
AATGCTAGCTGCTTTGCAGCAGTAACCATTTGAAAAAAAGAAAGAAAGTGGAGAACAGTGTGTTATTTTAGCCCACTCTGTGGCACTGCTGCCAAATGCCGATTCTGTCTCAGTGGTGATTGCTGTCGTTGTTTGCCATCCTATCTATTCTGCAGCAAAAATCAGTGTAACAAATATGCTAAAATAATTTCTGAAACTACACAGTGGGATCATGAACAATGGTGACAAGGATGTCCATCCATAAATGTATATCTGCAGGGATCAGGAGCTGTTCTTTGTCAAATGGCTGTGCTTAGAGGAGGGGAGACTTGGGCGCTGGAGTTGGGAAGGAACACAGTTTGACCGTCTGTATTAGTGTTTTGGTTCACAATGGGAGTGTGCTTTTGATATGAACCTCCCAGCTGTGCTTGCTTAATGTGCTTTGGTTCACATCATCATGGTCTTAGAGTATGTGGTCTGGATTCCTTTAATGTGAAATGAAAGTGGGAGATGTTTCCTAGGAGCACACCTGGAATGTGCTATCATGTAGATGTTGGATTCTCAGCACCAGCTCTTTTGCTCCATAATCCTCTCCCTTGGTGCTGTGCTAATGTACACAGAGGTGGTGAGTGGCACCGAAGAACAGTGAAGACTCTCTTCAGAAAGTCTCACAGCTTTCTGAGCTTGGATGAGGTAAAAATACCTGAGTTTTTAAAACATTATTGAAATTATACTGCTTTAAGCAAGATCACAACCTTTGCTTGTTTCACAAGCAGTGGCATTCAGCACAGGCAAACAGCTTCCCTTTTCCTCAGAGACAGACAATTATCCTAACACACTTTAAAACCTACTTAAAATGCCAGCATCTTCATACTGTGCTTCTACGTCAACAGAAGACCTGTTAGAGGTGTGCTGGAAGGCTCTTCCTCCTTAGGGATGAGGCTTATGGGGGTTGCTTAGTGCCCTGAACAAGAGGAGGTTGGTAATAGGCAACTTGTCGCTCAGACCCTTCACTGCAGGGCCATTCACATATGCACCTTTCTACGTATAGAATTTATCTGCTAATGACAGCAGTTGTTACCTGGATGCTGAACTTCAGATCACATGAAAACCATTGACCCTGCCACAGAGATTTAATCCAGAGAGGTTTTCAGTAGCTGTTTCAGTAGCCTGTTTCAATACGGAGTTTATAAACTAATATTGTTACCACAAATAACCCATGAAAGATGTCTGTAATCAGGCAGCTCCAACGCAGACATATCTGCCATGCATCTGTGATCTTCGTGATCCAAACAGCCTTTTCTCCATCCCTGGTTGGCACTGTTAATGCTCTCAACTTAGGGTGAACTGATGAAGTGATGCTCTCCCTCTGATTTTGTAACCAAAGATGCAAAATTAAACTGGGCTAAAATTTCTTACTGAATACAGATTCACAATGTTCCTTGTGAGTCCATTTTAAAGGAAAAATTATCTGCTAAAAGGAAGAGGGATTTGATTTTGTGTATCTTAGCTTAAAACCAAAGGAACTCAGGTGCACGAAGCCTGTAAGGGGGAGAGCACGAGCAGAGCCGTGGCACTGCCTGTGTGTACTCAGCAGCAGGTGGCAGCCCGTGTTTTACCAAGCAGGGTCGGTCCTTGTCACAGTGCTCCCACCCCAGTAGGACCCAGCTGGAGCCCAGGCCCAGAAAAGGTGAGAAATGGAGGAACAAATGCTTCGGGTATTACTAAATTTTGTGGCTTTCCAGTGCTCGTACACACAGGAATGGTGAACAGCAACAAATCACAGGCAAACCTGTGATTTTTCTTCACCCTAAAGATTGCCACGGAGTCCTTGTGGAACTCGAGCAAGCTTGAGCTGTAATATTCATAAATAATGCTCATGTTAGGCTGAGTTTCACTTTCACAGAAATTATTTATGGCAATCCCCAGCTTTTACAATGATAAATGAGGATAAATGAAATAGTTTTGTGGTGAAGAATCTCAGTAAACTAGGAAAAGGGTGAGCTGGGGAGGCTGCAGCTGGCCAGAGCTGAAACTGTGCACAGCTCTGAAGCTTGGGACAAGCAACCTGAATGTCCCTTTAGACTTACTTCATTTGTTTTAAATAAAAAAAGGTAAGAAAAGCCTACACTTGCACCCAGTTTGTTACATGATTCTGGCTCCCAGATCTCCTTAGGAAAATGTGTCACTGTCAGCCTGACATGAATCACTGTCCTCAGCTGCAGCGCAGACCAGGCCCCTCTGTGGTGGCCGGCACGGCGGCAGGAGTGGGGAGCAGCCCAGATGGCGCTGGGCAGGAGCGCAGGTTAAAGTCGCCCTGTGCCTTTATATACACACAGCTCTTCACGGGGGTGTCAGATGTCCTCTGATACTTTTTTCGTGGCAATTTGGGCTTTGCCTGATGGCAGGATCCGCCTTTTGTTCCAGTGACGCAGAAATGATCCGTAAGGCTTATTTCTCAACCTGGCAAATCTGTTTGAGGGCCAGTGACAGCTGCCGTGCTTTTCTTTGGGAAATGCCCAGTCTTTGCAGACAGGATTAAGTAAAAGCTCTGCTTTGATTTAGTTTCTCCGGATTTGCTGTTCTGATGGGCTGTGGTTCCAGAACAGGCTCCAGAGGGAGCTGCTGTGGGCAGCAAAGGCCCAGGCTGAGTCAGGAGGTCACGGGAAGGCTGTCCCACAGCCACTGACACATCTCTGCCTATTCCATACAATGGGGAAAATCAGATTATGGATCTTCTGTCACAGTCCTTTCAGTGACCTTTTGGCGAGACAAAGGTGGCACTTGGCAGCTCCCCCAGGGACTTGCTGTGTGTGGTGACCCTCCGCAGAGCAGCCAAGAGCCCCATGTGGGGACAGCCTGGCCAGGCTCTCGGGGATGTGTGGGGAGAAGTGCCGTTCAGAAGTGAAAAGTCATAGAACTGGATACTCTGTGACTGATGGAGATAATCCAATGAAAGCATTAACGAGACTCCCCTCTGGAGACATGGCTGCCTGGTTTGGGGCCATGGGTGACCAATGCTGGAGCGTGGATGCGGGTGTTCCCTCACTGCTGGGAGCGGTGGGAAGCTGCGGTTTGTCACCTTGGTACAGCTCTGCTCTGTCAGACCCAGGAGGGGAAAACACAAGCTGGCAGCACTAAGAGTCATACAGTCTGACTGGAAACTGCAGGTTGGAGCTTGGCTGCACTTGCCTAAGTACAGCGGCTCCGAGATGTTTCACCATGAGCCACCTAAACCTGCTAGTTAGTTAGAGATGTGTCTGTCTGTTCTCAAGACCTCTCCTTATTGATCAGTACTTTCCAGACACTGCTTCAGGTAGGCTAAAATGTGGGGTAACATTGGAGAAAACAAGTCATTGATTGCAGGGGGGAAATGCAGGCTGAAAAATTATGTTAACTGTCGTGTCCTCTGCTTATCCTCTGTGTTTGCCCATGCTGCTCCTGTGCACTAGGATGAATTCCTTTTCTACAAAATGCTTAAACTTTATTATATGGCCTCTGAAGGCTGTCGGGATAAAATAGTAATATTGCTAGAAACTTCCAAAAGATGCACAATTAATATGTCATTAATAGAGCTCTGTACTGGGCCCCGGCAGAATATGTGTGGTGTGTACTTTCAAGGAAGACAGTCACTGGTAGGAATACCCATATGAGGGTATGTACGTTACCACGTCTACTTGAAGCTCATACATTAGGCTGTCTAGGTCATCTGGGACCACTGCATTGCTGCAAGTGCTTTGAAACAAATACGCTGGACAACACAGCCCGAGAGACAAAGTGAACTATGATTCAAAAGAAGAGCTTGCTCGATGCAAGGGTAAATCATGGTCAACTCTTTTGATCTTGGTTGCCTTAGTAGCGGGAACAGCTGAGAGATGGATTCAATTTCTCAGTGTTCAGAGGCTTCAACTTGTACGTCAGGGGACCCAAGTGCTGCTGTATGTAAGGCTTTCAGCGTACAAAGGTGCACTGAAACACATAGTTGGATACTTTGCTTCTCACACAGCAACAAAGCTGATGGGCCTCATCCAGCATCAGGAATCCATTTCAAAACTTAACAGATAATCAGGTATTCTTTGAGACAGTGTGTGTTCACTCGGTGCCATGTTCCTATTTAAGTCAGTAAATGCAAGAATACTCTTGACTGTTCTGTAGTCTGTCTCCTGTCTGAGCTCACTAGGTGAATAATCTCATAATGTGTTTCCTTCTGTCCATCCTTTCTGACAAATGATAAGGAAAAAAAAATAGTGAAAATACTCTCCAGCTACCCTCTGCTTAGACTTTATATGAGAGTGCATTTGGGGGAAGCTGGAGTTCCAGGCCACAGGTGTTCAATAACATGATGTAGCAGTGGGCTGTCTGTTCTTTGTCTCCTTGGCTATCTTGTCCCTTGGGCTCTTCCTCTTAGACATGACAGCAAATTTGTTTCAAAGTAATTGGGTTGGGCCTTAACAGTTAACAACTCAAGGAAAAACACAAATTCAGAAGATGGTGTTTTCTTTAGCTGCTTTTGATACAAATATTCAGCATTTTAGCATTTGATAGACCCTTCTCAAACACACTTGACAAATTTCAAAGTCCATTTACTTTAAGTAGTCAAAACATCCCTAGCAAAGAAAATGTGCTTTTTCTAACCTTCCTTATGCACTGTAAGAACCAGCCAATGATGTTGTTCCTTGTACTGCACTCTTGAAACGATCTCAAGTTAGATTTCAGCCTGTTTGCCTTTATGGGTAGAATATAGACAAGTTCTAATCCAGCTTCCATGTTAATGAAGTAGAATGACAGTAAAGCTTGTTTTTCTTTTTATTTCTTTTTTTGTTTTTGGGGGGGGGAAAGAGGGTGTAATCTCCCTGGCTGAAGAGGTACATCAGAAGATTTACTTTGCTTCTGAGAGCTCAGATTCAAAAAAAGTGACATTCTCAATAGGAGCCTAGTTTTCTGAACACACACACACACACACACACACACACTTTTTTTGTCTGCACTCATTAAGTTGGCAATCTGTTCTTGTACTATTGAAGTGATGAAACAATAAAACAAAGGCTGAGTTGAATACTTACTCTCTTTCCATGATTTTAATGTCTGCTGGAAGGTTTCCTTTAGCTCTGAAACAGATTTTTGCCTGCTACAATCATTTTATTTTGGTTCACGTTGCAGGAATCTATGACTAAGCAGGTACCCAGGAAACCCTTCAAAGTACCTTGTCTACTATGCTTCAAATTCATTTACATACCATATGTAGAAAATGGAATGTACAACACACTTTTCTTCTTTTTAAAAGCACTTATACTCTCTCCTGCAAGATAAGTTGCCTTTTTTTTCTTTCTAAAAAGACAGGAGGGGTAGATGGACACTTCATGTTTCAACTCAGTCATGCATGCTTGCTGCTTATATTCTTCTCTTCATTAACTCTCTCAAGATTTGGCACAAGAAGAGCATTATATAAGAGTAAATAATTCTTACATAAATCTGAGTGAATGCTTTTCATGAAGTACTGGGTACTTATCACGGCTGTAAGTAAAAATGAATCACTTCCTTTTTAAATGGGAGCTTTAAACCTGGTATTTTGTGCAGTTAATTGCCACAAGCCAAAATAACCTTTTGAGCTCTATGAATTTTCACAGCTGCAGACTGGAGGGAAAAAAAACCCAAAACCAACAAACCCAAACTGCACTGATAAATAGAAACTTAGAAATTTCCAAAAGACATTATTCCCCACTCCAACTGCCTCTTTTAGCACAAAGTCCAGCTCATTTTTGCCAGGATGTTAAATGTTCCTAACGTGTCTGTAGAACCAAGAACCTGAGTATCATCTGAAAGACAGAATGAGAGAAAGAATAAAGCAAGGACAGTATGAATTTGACACTTAAAGAACAGCATGGAAAACAGTCAACAGTTCAAGAAGCACAGGTAATTAAGCTTTTGCTAGAGGCTAATGGATCGAGCAGGTTCAGGGCTCAGCAGCTCAGTAACAGAATCATGGATGACTCTCAACATATTCCCATATATAGGGAAATACAGGGATGTAGCCTGTGTGTGCTTTTAAGCTAGGAGAATAAATATCTGTATTAGAAGGCAAGATTAGTATGTGGAATAGGAACCAGCAAATCAGGAACCTAGGAGGAAAACTGTGACAAAAGATAATTTCCAACCTCCTTGATGGAAATAAGTGAGAACCAGTACTGGGAAAGGTCAGAAGCTGCAGAAATAGTATTTGGACTGCTGTCATAAAACCCTGTTATGCTGGAGGAGAAATTCTTTGGCCTGTCATCCTCCTCTACTATGGGCTGGTTATCTCTTGATACAAGAGTGAGTTCCTTGCTTCAGTGAAAGACAAGCAAGAGCAGGAGTGAAGGACCTGGTGTCAGGAGAGGAAGTTTGTGTAGGGAAGTTGTGTAGGCTGTAGGAAGACATGGAAAGAAAAGAGAAGTTGAAGGTCAGAAGCCCACTGGCCATCATGTTAAGGAGGAGGAAGAAGGAAATACTGAGAGAGAAGGAGAGAGAAATGTTTGATGAATATCAAATGAACCAAAGAATCTCTCCATTGAGTGGTAAGGAGGACCTGAGGCTGGGGAGAAGGACAAAGTTAAAATATTCTGCTAGAAAAGCACAATAAATCAACAACATGGAAACAGAAATCCCTTGTTGGCAAACACAGGAATGAGGAGTATGGCGCATAGTCAGTATATTAAAAGACCAGTGCATGGCAGCATATTTTTCCTACCAAAATACTTGGTTGCCATGCCACATATTTTGCTTGTAGCGTATCTGCTGACTAATACATCACATGTCCCAAGAACAAATCCATGTCTGACACTTGACAAGTTAGCAAAAGCTGCAAAGATTTGTGCTTTTTGTGTAGAGCTCATATTTCTCCAGGACAGTGGTGACCACTGTTGTAGCTGTCCCACACTACATCTGGGAGATGAGCAGCATGTTTTACGAGGACAGGAGTGGAAGGCACAGAATAAGAGTGAGAGAACAATGATGTGACATAACTGTATGCACCTCCTCAGAGTTTATAAGAATATTTCAGGAATAAAAACTCAGAAGGCTATGCCTAAAGAATCACCTTAAGTGTATTACTTCTGATAATTTAGTATGGTCTCAGTCCCCAGTTTATTGTTCTGCTATGAAGCTGATGATTTTTTTCTCAAAAGTTGGTAATAAAGTGTGTAAGTTGTAAAGAAATTTCTTGAGATATAAAATTATGTATGATGAGAGAGTACCAGCCACAGCATAACACCCATCCAACCAAAAACTGGTGTGCATGATGTAGCTGAAGGGAAGACTTATTTGCTAATTAGACTTCAGAAAAAACCCACATTCTTGCTTACCATATTTATTCACTCTACGTGGAAAAAACCTGATGTCATAATGGTTTGACTCATTTTACCATACATACTGTCTATATTCCCTGTTCACATAAATTTCAACTGAGAAAGAAGAATATACATTTTAAAAGAACAGTTTATAAATTCATTTGATAAACAGACTTCCAATACACTTGTGAAAGTTAGAAGGAAAGGTTTTTCAATACTTATAGCTCATGTTTTCTGAAGCAAAACACTTGACGTAAAGCACACCTGACATCTGACTTCCATACACCTCGGCGGTTTTCTATGTAGTCGTCACTAAAGTGTACTTACTAAATGTTTCACAGTACCAGAGCATGAGTTCCTCCATCAGCTTCAAAATCTGTGAACTAGACACTCACTGTAAACAATGCTTCTATAAAAAGGACAATTCAACTACAAAAGAAGAAGAGGGCATTAGCAGTCAGATTTCTTTGGGAGATAGTACACTGCATGTGGTTCTGACTTTCTTACAGAAAGCAGCAGAGAAAAAGCATGGTAATAATTTCAATTATTTCAAGCTCTTCAGTTTTAAAAGCATTTGTAAAAACAGGTCCAATTGTCACAAACTGATATTTGCATAATTAACTTTGAAACAAAGCATTTTGTTGGTGATAAATGCATGAAGAGCTAAAATATATGAAGACAAGCTATTCTGTTCGTCAGCTTGTCAGATATGTGTGCTGAAGCTTCCCCTTCTAATTACAAGATGTTTAGTACAGCACAACAGATATTTTTAAATGAATATAGAAGCTGGAATGTTTTTTCAGTTGTAGCACACTACGTCTGAGAA
>NW_010296832.1:1830-25966 GCF_000700745.2 Antrostomus carolinensis | reverse complement strand
AAGAGGACCGAAAGATTTATAGACGTTCTAATTTTTCACTTAGAAATTCTTCTACACTATCTGTATTCCACTTGAGGATGCTCAGTTCTTCTGCAATGTTCCCACTGTCATCCAGCAGCTTTAGTACAGGGTCAGAACCACGCACATACTGCAGGGGGAAAAAAAAAGTCAGTTACCTTGGGCTGGGAAATGCATTCTCCATATTAACACTCCTCCCCGCCCCCAACTGATTTAAATCAGTTAAAAAAGATGTCAAAGCAAGAATAGTAAAAAGTCCAAAGAGTGACACCATGAAGTATGGATACTTAAGAAGAAAGAATTAATTAAATCAGAGTATTCTGGGCAAACTTTGTCAATACAATTTGTGCTAAGAAATCAGCCTAAGCTTTGGCTTTTTAAAGCTTATAAATCTTAAAAAACCAGACAAGCTCAGTTGTTCCTGACAATACTCAATACTAGAAATATTCCAGTGCCACGTATTTTGTTCTGATTTTATGAATTTCATTACTAGAGGGTTTAACAACAATGTAATCTACTTTTCTTTAAGAAAACAGATCTATGCAAATAAAATTAAGGATATGAGATCAGTCTTTCCCCTTGTTCTCTCCTATGCTGCTTCCTCCTCTCCTACAATATTTTTTTCACCTACTGTCCAGATTCACAGGAGAAGCTGATGCTCAAAGCTAGAGTTTGTGTGCATGTGCAAAGGAAGAACTGGTAGCAGAGGAAACACCAGACTGAAGCTTTAAAGACAGAGAGATGCTGTAGGGTTGCACACATCCCTGCAGCTCTGGATTAGAGGCTTTCTTGGCTAGTCCTAAGGAATGAGGGTGGGAGAAAAGAAGAAAGCATAAGGGGCAAAGAGGCCTTATTTCACAGGAAATTAAAAGAAATTAATTTAAGAGCAGTAAATGTTTATCTTGAGATCCCGAACAGTTACTTGCCTTAAGTATAACAGGTAGGAAACAGCTTTAGTTCAGACTTGTGACTTGCATTTAATGTCAAAGAGAGAAAAGTGGAGGAACAAGTCAAGTGGGGAGAGGGAGGGAGGGAGGGAGAGAGAGAGAAACATCTACTTCTTGTTCTCCTTGGCCTGTTACACAAGCTAATGCATATGCAGGAGCAGTGCCATTAAGCCTAGCTTTGAAAGATGGTATTCTACTTCAACTGGTTTAAGTTACTGAAGTTAGATTTTTGAATCAAGCAGATAAATTATTTTTCTCATATAATCAATAGACTTTTTACCATTTAGAAATTTCTGGTCACTTTAACAGCTCAAAGTTCTACTACCAATTTCTAATGTAATCACACACTTTCCCCGCTGTGTTGTATCTGTGCCTACGAGGCTTTGCTGGTAACATAATACTTTAATGCTTCTGAAGACTCACTAAGTCACAAAATATGTAATGCAAATAAAAGCTTTTAACAGTATTAGAAGGCTCTAACCATTTAAGTTTATGGAAAGATTTTCCCAGGAGTATTTTACTTTACCCTACTGAGCTAACCTAGTTGTTTTTACTTAATGAAGCTAGTGGCATCTCTAATCCAGAAGTTTTGTAAAATAAATACCAGATCCATTTGCACTAAATTCTTTGTGCTAGTGCTCTGTACCAGTTGTAGTCTAGACTGCTTTGATGTTCAATACAGCTACAAAGTTTAAAATAAAAATGAAACAGTCAGACACGCAGGATAGAAAGCTTTTGAAAGAAACAGGGGGACACAGAGACATGAATGCATGAGACAGACAGAGGAAATCTGTTTTAGATGGAATCTGCTGCTGAGAAGACAAATCACTTACTGCAGCCACGCATAGCTATGAAGTGATTCCAGATGGTGCTATCTGGTGAATAGAGATGGGAGCACAAGATGTGAGAATCAAGATGTATATCAGTGAAGTATGCTAGAAGTTCACACAGGATTTTAAGAGGAAGGTGAAGTCTTACACTAGATCTTGAAACCAAAGAATTGTTTGAGCTGAAGGCAGTCCAGCTTTCGCAGCTTTGCATATATGCAAGTCATAAGAAACACCATTCAGTATATGCCTTTCTATAAAGCTGGATGTTTGAAGACTATACAGAAAACTATACAGAATCCTAGAACACAGCAATGGAATTCTGAGAGGGAGGAGAAAAATCTAAGAATCACTGAGTGTTTGGAGACAGCAGCTCTATCAGACAATGAGGGGAGAACAGAACAGGAGAAAAGGAAACTATGGCAGGATATGCTTGAGTAAATCCAGGCTATCCACAGAGTAAGGACAGAATGCAAGCATTCCTCAGACTTTTGCCATTTGCTATCACTGGGTTCCAGTATATTTTTTCTTGGATTAAAACCAAACAACAACAAAAAACCCCAAACCCCAACAACTACAAATAATTAGTACCAAACAGTTACTGAACAATAACCCAATTAATATTAGCAGCAGGAACTTGTAAAGATTTATACTGGCAATACAAATATATGTGCTCTGCTAAAGGATTACTTGATCAGCAAATAAGGAACAATTCATAGAAGGATTGTCTCCACCAAGCTGAATTCTTCCTAACATCCCAAATAAAAGAGTTACATTACCACTCACCTTGATTTGCAGTCCCCTGAAGAGTTTCGGCTTATCACTCCTGACAAAAGCTATGGTTTGGAGAAAAGAAAGAAAGATAATCAAACTCTTCTCCACTTGCATAAAGCAGATTTACATTCAAGCTAGTATTCCCTCAATTATAAGGTATTTTAATGTTATAATTCTCAGTATCATCACAAAATTAATAATGCTAAACCTATTATGCCTAAGGAACACCCTATTTTTGCTAGTCTTCCAAACAAGCTTCATATTTGCTTGGATTTTCCTCGAACACTAGTGCAACTGTCTAAATCAGTTTATCTGCACGTACAACTGACAGTCTTCAGCAGACTGGCCCATATGCTGCTGCAATACGCACATGTGAGGCAAAGCGTTAGGGCGAGCAAAATCTGGCTGAAGATAAGCTTTGTGCGAGAGGCTGAATATGACACACATCCCATCAGCAAGCTCCACACAAGCTGCAGCAGTGTGGGTGAAAGGGCAGAGAGGAAACTGTGGGTAGAGGTGTTATTCTTGCAAACAAGACAGACAATCTTGTCTTGCGTAGATATCTGAGATTACATGTTGAAAACCAGCAAGAAAGAGAAGCCGGTATCTCCTCCTGACGCTCCTAAAGGCAATCAGCTCTAAGATGGGCTCTATGGCCTGTCAGGTAGCTACATGGAGAGAAGGTCAAGTCTGAGGTGCGCTGCCGCTCAACAATTCCTTGCTTGAAGTGCTAGTCAACAAACAGCAAGTGTTCACAGCAGCATAGTCCCTGTATCCCTACAGCACAACACAGGACTTGTGTTAAAATTAAAAATAAAAGACTAGATGAATTATTTCAGGACAAAGTGTGAGCATAATCCCCTGCTTCCGAATGCTTTAGCCTAATGAATGTCTGAGTTCTAGAAGTATTTAAAATTTATTTAGAAAATGGCATAATCTTCATTCCTCCTTCTTACATTCAGTTTGTGCTGAGGCTGAATTTAGTATCTATACTGCCAGTAAGTAGATTCAGGACACTCCTGCAGTACGTCAGTAGGCTCCCCAAGGATGAACCCCGTCAGTATGGATCGACTCTTGCACAGGTACTAGCTGCATGTTAAAGCTGCTTTTTCAAGGTTAGACAACAATGAATCTCTCACAAATTGCAGTGCAAACTCCAGCTGGTGCATGGAGATGAGTGCAACCTCAGGACTAATGTGTCACACTGCCTCACAAAGTGCAGTGCTTTCCTCAGTCATTGTAAAGATGTCGCCTGGCATCTTTATACCTATCTTTGTATTACTGTAGACAGTTACCTTAACACTTTCTCAGTATGTATATACAGAGTGGCATTTATTTTCTTCCTTCTTCCACTGTGCTCCCAGTACAGATCAAAATCGTATACTCTGCCTTCTGCACCAACCACTACCCAGTATAAACAAGTTGAAAAAATACCAGCGGCCCAATGAGCTGCCAGATACACCAGATCCCTCAAGAAGAAAATAAGGCTTGTTTTCGTTCTTTCTATAGAACTATACATTAATGTCATACTGTAAGCTGTACTTGTGTAACAATTTCAAATAGCTTTAAATAACCAGTGCTTAGTCACACGCTGCAGTTCAATTCTGATTTAAACTCACAAAGACACAATTTTCAATTTCAGTGTTTCCCATGTCCTTGTGACCTGTTAGTTGTCTTGGCTGTCATCAACAGTAACATGCAAAAATTGGCAAAGGTATTTCTTATTCTTTGTGAAGTTCACAGCATGTTAAACTATTTAAAGGGGAATTTTTCCACATTTTTTTCAATTTAAATCTAAAGCTGAAATCAGTCTCTAGGGCTTTATATCCATCCTTTATCCATAAAAGGATGTGGTAAGAAGCAGTCAGTACAGTGGGTAACTTTAATTGCAAGACTTAAAGAAAAACTGTAAGAGCACAGTAAAATGGATAAAGTTTCAGGAGCGGATCTCAGCTGTGAAACTCCACTGTATTAAAGAACAGCCTTTGGGGGTTAACTCGTTTTACAGCACTTTAAGCTGGTAACAGGTGTGAGGATTTGATCCTTGCGTGAGGGATGGAAGCTCCTTTGGACATGAGTGGCTGTGCTCTGGCTGCAGTGCTGGACTGAACAAGCTCACATAAAATGGGAACAGAATTAGGTGGAAGAATAAAGTATTCTATAGGCAGTATTACATTTTGTCACTTTAAAAGGAGCTATTACACACTTGTATCAATGTCAAATGCCTAAATCTTCTGAAAGCTGAAGCACTACAGAACATTTTTCCTGAAATTTTCGACAGCTGGAACAAAATTGGTTTCTATTAATGGCATATTTATGTCTAATACCGATCACAGTGACTTTCTGCATTAGTCACTTGAATGTGCAATGCAACAAAGAAAAACACTCACTGTACAAGTAACTTAATTTGTATATTCTCAATTTTGGAAGCTAAAGTGAGAAACTAATACACTGACATGCATTAAAAATACAGATTATCCCATCAAACACTTCCCCCCCACAAACTCATGCCCTAAGTTGAATAAACAGCCTTTGAATGGAATTGATGTTAGGGGTTAGGAAGTCAGATGCAGCTACGGTGCACATCTTGGGACACGTGGCTGCTTGCTTATTATGGGATGTGGTACACGTGCTCCACCTTCAGCACTGCCCCAACACCTTCCCCCTATGCCCTGACATCCAACATTGTTGCTTCCCATGATTCTATGTCTGAAGGCTCCTTGCACATATTTACACCACTATTTAATAGTTTGATGTTGAATACTAAAATCCTAGCTATCTCCCCATTTTCCTCTCCCTGTAGCAGCTTCAGAAACTACACACTGCAGAGAAACAAGCATTTACATAATCCAACCATGGGTGAGTGAGGATGGCATTGTCACTTTGACTTCCATAAGATGAACTCTGAGCTCAGTGCCATGACACTATGTTCCAGTGAATTAAACACCACACCAGAAGTCAGACCTGTTTTGCTTCCAACTTTTCAACTGTCCTTTCACATAATGTTAAGAAAATCACTTCACCTTACGCTCTTATAAAAAATGTCCAATACCAAAGCATATGCCTTCTGTTTGAAGGCAACCCTGAGCTCAGCCTACAGAGCAGACTTGATTGCCACGCAATCAACTACAACTAAAAGGTCAGTGTAATGGATCAGGTGTGTATGGGCATTTTAAAGCCTGACCAGCACCAAACTGTTCTGGAAAGAGGCAATACTGGACAGTGCTTTTAAAGACCTAAGAGCAGCCTCTGTCTGTGAACACAGCAGAAGAGAAAAACTCTCTGCTATTGCTATACTGTCACTTTGTTTTGATATATAACACCTCGTTGTTTTGAGAAAGTCTGTGAAAACTAGTCTGTTGGAATTAAAGCCCAGAGTCCTAAGTGGAAATTACTAAGGAACCTAAGAATCACTCATGGCCAAACAGCAAATCTATGTATATGCATGCACAGATCTGTGCTGTTCTCTCTCAGGTACAGGAGGATATACTGTAAGAAAACTTCCTGACCCAAAACAGACATGATGCCACATGTCTCCATGCAGAGTTGCCGATCTGTACGCATAACTTCTTTGTAAACAGAGTTGACAACCTACTGTTATATGTTATGGGCATGATCCAGACTACCAAGGATATCTACATTCAGGAATATTCACATTATTTAGATTCCTGCTTTAGAAGCAAAGATGTCCTGCTTGATCTGTAACTGAAAAAATACAAAACGATGTTGAGAAAAAACTTAACCTTATCTCAATACTTGAGTGAGAGCCAACACACAATGGCAGTAAAATCTTACACTAATTTTCAAAAACTATGCACATAGATGAGCATTTTTAACCTTGTCTGTCTCTATGCACATCAGAAGGATTGTGATGGCCTCAAATCAGAAAGGCCTGGAGGAGATTAAAAAACATACTGTGTCTTATTATATCAGTTTCAGATTTTAATGGCAGAAAAGCACAAGTCAGAACTAGTCATATCTTCAGTACAAGGTCAGCAATAAATTTTTACTGCACAGGTTTTCCTCCTGGTAAGCTACAGCATGTCTTCCAGTAGGAATCTAACGTGAATAAGTATCTGCCAGTAATGGCAAACTCCACCTGTTCAAACTTCTGATCCTTTTGTTATTTAAAAAGCTGTGCTTTTAGTTTAGATTTATTCCATTGCTTACTGTTGTAACACTTATGAGGACTATGTATGCCCATGGGGATTCATCCAACTTTTTACACTGGACATACCCTTCTTAGCTTATGCTATTTTTCTAGTAAACAGAACCCTTTAGCTTCTTCTAAGCTCTTGTTGTTTGTGTACAGATACACAGCTTCGTATTACAGATAAGTCTCATAAAAAATGCTGATTGTGCACTGAAAACCAGCAGCATACTCTTCTGATGAAGGCAACTAACCCTGCTGTCCCTCAGTATTACAGCAAAAGAGCCCATTGTGTGGTCAGGGCAAGGAACTGTTTGTGCTCCGAGAGCGACATCAGAAAGGAATGCTTCTATTTTCATTCATGAGCAAGGAGGAATGTTTCAAAATTAGTATAAAGGAATATCTATTTTTGGAGAAATATTTAAAGTCTTTTTGTAATGCATTTAAATATTTCACACATTGAATTAGTAATAGGAAGTACATGAGTTATGACTGTCTTTCAAAAGACATTTTATCAAACAGTAGCATGGTGCTTCATGCAACTCAATGCAGCACATACAACTGATTTTTAAAATTCAAAAGTACGAAAAATTAAGTGTATACAAAATATGTTATAGGAAATAACTGAAGTGATCTAATGCTAACACACAAGTGGATGATCAAAGTACTTCTAAGATTATCTATGCATAGTTGTTCTGAGTTTATTTCAATATACAGAAAGCAAATGTAATATTACTTAGCATAAACCAATGAAAGAAGGGGTAGTTTGCTTAACTTGGCCCTGACTAATTAGACACAAGCAGTTTGAAAGTTAAAAAAAAAAAAAATTACTAGAAACAAGTTTGTGAGAATGTCAGAGATTTGTACCTAAAAAAGGCAAAAAGGACTTGACCATATCACAGACTTGACCGTTTTGTTCCTGAAATTAACTCGAATAAAACAGTGGTTTTATTAGGGCATTGCTAATTATCAAATGTTAAACCCATGGAAAAGAAAAGGAACCAAAATAAAAGGAAGTGTAGCAGAGTGATATTTTATGAAGATGGGAAAACCCATCACTTAATTGCTAAGACAACTGGCAATATTTGCTAAAAATGGGAATGTGTAAATCCCTGGGAATACACTCAAACCAAAAGCATTAATTTCTTTCCTCAGACTCTTTAATAATTTGTTTTGGGGACAAATACATACTCTGCAGTTTTGAAGATTGCACGAGCCTGCTTCAAAGAGATACTACGAGGACCTAGCAAAAAGACAGAACTACAGCAGACATCAAGCACTCATTTACATTTTAATGGCTATAGCTCTTTACCTTATGGAGACCTCAGTTTGAGATGAGAATTTAAATTTAAGAATTCATATGGCACATCAATAACTACTATTTGTAGTCTATTAGCCGAGTTACAATGCAGCTGTTCATCATTTTATACAAAGCACCACACACTTTCAAAAGCAAATCCAAGACAGAGCTCTGATCAAGCCTGAAGAAGAAACGTCACAAAAAAACCAGAGACAGGGTACTTTGTAGAAGCAGTAGGGCAAGACACATTTCTAAATCTGAAAAGAAGTATTGTTTTAGTCTGTATATCATCTGTTTACAAAAGATTATGATAAAACGATGCATGTCTCCCACTACAATATCCTACATTTCTTAGCAAGAGTTTTACTCACATTTCTACCAATGCAAGTATACGGTTAATATAACTTTCTAACTTTCTTTCACCAGTATTTAAGAATTACAGATTAAAATAACCAGGAAATAAGTGATCTTAAAAATACAATCCCATAACAAATTACATTTTAGTAGCTGAAAGAATCCCTCTCATACTTGCAAAACTTGGTCAATACCCTACAGTCCTTACTGACTCTGAAGTTGGAGGATCTAATGTAATTGCATACTGCATGAGTTCAAAGAACCTTGTTTCTGTAACAGATCTGCTGGGAGTATGTCCATTCCTTAACTAAGAGAGTCACACAGGGAGGGGTGAGAGTTATTCTATTGATGAACAGAAAGAATGCAGAGAAATATGAAATAAATGTTCAATTAAAAACCCAGCCAAATTCAGTTTTTGTTAAACTGGAAAGAACACGGGAGTCTAGACACGGTGATCTCCCATCTCATGATGAACAGAACACAGCTGCCACTGAAAAGTCAACAAGTATGTCAGATTAATCACTGACCCAGCTAATTTATTATTCTGTTTCAGAGTCTTAGTTTTATAGATGTTGTACAAAGACTCACATTTTCTGTGTTACCTGGTATACGATATTGCTTCATCTATGAATCTTGTCACTTATGTTTTCAATATTCTACTTTGATGGAGGGCTTTTAAATTATAAATATTTAAGAACAGTTTTATACAGAACAATTTCAAAATATATATGTAATACAGGAATTAATTTTACAGTACAGCATTTATAATGGAGCAATTTATTTTTAAGGAAAACTTAGCAGGAAAAATATTTCAGTACTGAACTTAAAGAGACTTACAGAAATGTGGTCTGTTACCTGACTTATCACAAGAAGCTGTATTTGAAAAACATAATAGACATCCTTGGCCATATTTACAAAAGTATTTAGTTGTTTGTTGTGTGTGATATTACAAAGAATAACATTCAGTTTAAGACCAAGATAATCTTGCTGAGGACTAGAATTTTTTCATCACTTGTCACTTCTTTGCTTTCCCAGTATCTATAAATATATTCCATATGTAATGATTCTCACATTGCAGGCACACAGGTGTATTCAGCAACTATTTGTAGCTAAAAATTATATAACCAGTAATTTTGATAGAAATTTTGATACAGAAGCACCATAGAATATTCCATTTAGTAACCATGAGCAACACGCAGGTTTTTCCAACTGTGTAACTTCCTTACTGTGTTAACTTTTAGAAACCTTTATTAATTCAACAGATTTTAATCCTTAACTATTTTTAAGATGTGAATCTCATTTAAAAAAAAAAAAACAAACTACAAAACCACTGTTATCCTTTGGCCAAATAAAATAAAATCTAGAAGTAGTCCATGACAAATCAAGTCTGTGGGAGTAAGCCCAGTGACGAAACCATTTACACAGGTACTTAGAGGTGAAGACTTCACAGTCAGATACAGAAGTAGCATATACTAATCCAAATAATCCTCACACATAGACAGTCCTCCAATTAGTGGTGCCATTTTGTGTATTTTCCACAAAAAAACCCAAACAAACAAAAAACCCCTGCCCCCAACCCCCCCCAGAATCCTAGCTATGGGCAAGGAATCAGTTATTTGCAATGAGACATTGTCAGTGACAGGCTACACAGTGCAATGAAGCCTACAAAGAGATGCTGCTGACCTCCAGGCAACCTGACTTCCGTAGCAAACATCCAAGTGAAAAGCTGAAACAGAAACACTTCTTGAATGTTAATATCTTAAGATGGAGACATTAAATACTGTTTCTGGTAGAAGTTAAAATCAAGGGGAAAATCTAAGTAAAGGTATTCTGAGATTAATACTAACGAGAGGAAAAATACCAGCTGGAAGAATATATTCTGCTGCTTTTTAAAATTTCTAAATATGCTCTTAAAATTTATCCCATCTTCCAACCTGTTCTAAAACCCTAGCAGTAAATTTGGTCAAGATAAATTTAGATTCAGTAACTGCAGAAACTAGTGGAGAAAAGGAAAAAACAGATTTTTAAGTGCACTAGTCAGTCCTTTTTTTTCTTCTTAATGTACCAAAGAACTCCTCGAAGTCAAACCAGAGAACCTACTGAAAAACCACTGAAATTTATTTTGTAATTTTAAAAAGCAAGCCATACAATTAATGGAATGAAAATCTTTTAGCAGGTTTATGTCTAAAGCTAGATTAGTCTTTCTTCCCTATGTCCAACTATACCCAAAGTACAGTATTAGGATCTTCATTACAGGAAAGGCAAAAAAAAATATCAAAGTACTGCTATCACCCAAGCTCTTCCCCCATTTATAAGAACATTCCAGTATGACATTTCTCACAGAAGGTTTTCCCGCAACTTCCTCCCATCACACACTGATAATACTGATTTTCCTTTTACACTACTGTATTCCATTCACTTTAGCTGACTGTCATTGCCCACTGACAAAACAACTACACTGCAGGATCTGTGAAAAGAAAGTAGTTCCATAAGCGCGTAATGTAATTTCATCTATCAATTACTGGAGACCAGTTCCATGAGTGTCAGGTCAATGCTACTTTCCTGATGTAATATATGAAATTTATGACTACTTGTAGTAGTACTTAAAAGCACATTTTGTTATTCAGCTGTGACAATATTTCATATTTGAAAGAACAGCAGTGGTTTTACTTACCCTGGACTTGAGGGAACCTTCCTAATTTTCATCCACATACCTCTAGGACAGCTCCTGCATAAAGCTGTAATAAACAGAAGCTGTTAATGACATAAAAAACCTAAATTACTAGCTTACTTATGATGTGTTATCTGTTGAACTATTTTCCTTTGAGGAGACAATATGCTATTGCGTTGATGGTAACTACAGATAAATATGATCCTAAATAGAATCTGAATTCCAGACCTGTTTCTGATTTATGCAACAACTGACTGTTCACTCAAGATACATGATAACTTCCATTCATTGTATTAAAAATGTAAAAACAGGAAAAATAAGATAACTTGAGATCTACTGTTGCTGAAAGCGAAGCTTCATTTAAAAAAGAAAAAAAGCAATCAAGCATGTTACAGTGGGAATTATGGACTAGTGATAGGAAAACTTTATTTCTTCCTCCCCAAAGATGCTAAGAAAATCTCATTAAGTGAAATTTTAGTTTCCATTTTAAACCTAACTTAGTGAAATACTGTTTAAAGATAAGGCAGTGACTTTAGGATTCTCATTTGGGCTATTAGTAGTTTATTGTAGTTAATTGTGATTGCAGAAAGAAGACAGATGACGTTAATAGGCCTTAGCTGACGTAATTATTGAGAGGCTGGGCTAACTTTGATGCTTGCACTTAGATGTCAGTCACTTCTGTCAGCTATGCAAGATACTAAATGTTCTTAAAGCAAACTATAAGTTCATTTCAATTTTATGCAGTACTTAAATAAAAAAACCCCTATTAATCTTGTATACTGTCACACGTTTTTGAACTATTTGGGGTTTTTTTGGCAACACACAATTGATTCTATAGTCTGATTCTAAATAACAGATTTTTCCAGCTACTAAAATAGGACTTCATGCTGTAAAGTTAGGCATTTTAACCTTACACATAGTTTTCAATACCAGATCATACCAAATACTAACCCTGAAACCACAATGATTATAGAGAAGCTGACAGAGTAAGCTTATGTTAATTTTTTTAATTCAACACATTACCTTCTATAAACAATTAAGACCTTTGCTTTCATTTTTTTTTAGACCATTTTCATAACAAATGTGCAAGTCAGGACATGGAGAAATATAATCTCACTGAAATGAAGTAAATTCACATTTCACTTAAAATATGAACTGTGAATCCATGTAATTAAAAAGAAGCTTTCACTATGAAATGTAGTGAGTACTGACTCCTTAAAGTGACAAGTCATAAAAGCAAACCACACATGATACGACAGAAATTTTAAAGACAATTTTATTAACACTTCATCACCTATCTATGTTGGCATTATGGACAGCCAGGAATACATCTTCATTTCAGAATATGAATCTTCTGAATTCAGCTCCAACTCAATATTTGCCTAAATACTATGAATTAGAAGACAAGAAATACTCTAATCATTTTCGGGGAAATTACAACTTCTTTCCTGACATGAACTAATCAGTAATCATTACTTCCACAGGAAACAGAACTAAAAATATTACACTGCATTATCTGTTCAGAACAGCATTTCAGAAATTGATTTAACTACATTTACATTTTCAACTAGACATGAGATATAAGATAAAAATTAAGATTTGACTGTTAAAACCCAGAACTGCTATGAAACAATACTTGAGATGAAAAGTACCACATTTTCTAAAGCTTTTTTTCTCCACCCAAATAAATATTTTAATTTAAAAAGGCACTGATAAACAGCTCAGATACTAGTTTTCATAATTAAAGTTCCTCTGGACTTAAAACATAAAATAATTACAAAGATGGAGGAAACACAGAATAGTGAGATTATAAAGATCACTTACCTTGTCTCTATTCATTATTCTTCAAAAAAAAGCTCAACAACAACTATATCAGCAAACCTAGATTTAGATATTAGTTTGCAGACTCACTAATACACTGAACATTTGCACTGGTTCTCTGATCTTAACAGTTATTTGTATTTTTCTATTGAGAAGTTAGTATAAAGAAGCAGACAAAGGAATAAAAAGCCTTTTTCTATCTAGTTAATTATTTTATATATGTGTATAAAGAACTAAGTGCACCCAAATTTAGGAAATTTAGGACAATGGTAAAACAAGTATTTTTCAATTCTCAGTACTGCAAATAATTCTTACAGTTTATTTCTTCCTTTCAAACAAGGATTTCTGTGGAACAAGATCACTGTAGGAATCTAAAATACATACCACATCTTGTAATTACAAACTACTCCCAGTTTGTAACTACTAACCAATATCTGACAGAAGTAAAGTTTAACAAAAGAAAACAGCTCAATCATTGATGTCTATATTTTGAGCTTAAAACTCTGCTCTAATTGAAGCCCAACTGTGCTGGTACAAAAAAGTTCAGATTCATGCTGGGACAAACAGCTGCTTTCTAGATGGCTAGACAAGAAAAAAAAGAAAACTCAATTGGCTTCATTTATAATTCTAAACAAAGGTGCCTTTTGCAAGAAACACAGGTTTATTTGCATCACTTAGCCCACAACAAAAGCATACTTGTTAATATCTACTGCTGCTACCATCGCATCATGTCCCAAGCAGATGTCCTCCAAACTTCCCTGTGAAGGCATTTACTGTGTTCAAGTATTACTAAGAATGACATGTACCGCCCAGTGTGGAGGCACACAAACATGATGAGTCAGTTCATTACGCAACGCTTAACTCATAAGTTAGTTCATTTTAAAATAATGCTTCACTGTTTTAGTGCTCATGAAAGTGACTTTAGTACCACAAGCAATGAAATAAAGACTCTAAACTATTACTAGTGTCCCTTTTAACATTCAAAACAAGTGCTGTTATGATTTCCAGGCTGATTCACGTCTGCATCTATAAAAATAACTTAAGATTTTAAAAAAGCATTCTAATAGTATGCTTTCTAAGGCTATTGTGACAAAATCTGAACTTTCCCCTCATCTTCTACAACGCATCAACTTCAGTTACATTTCACTCAGAAGCTTTTTGTAAGCACCTGTATATCTTGTAATAGAGCACACTGATGTAATGAAGATGTCTCTTCACAACTGAGAGGAGGAAAGCCACACTATCAGTCATGGCTGCTTTAATGATGAAGGAAAGTGGTAATTATAACAGAATAAACCACCATTCACAAAAGAACAGTGCTAGATAAAAGTAGATATTGTAAAAATAATTGTCCCAGCAATTAAAACCAAGGAAACTTAACTTAGGTGAAAACATTTCACCTGCTACTAGGAAGGGAACTGAAGTAATTTCTGCAAGACAGAATTCCAGCAGTGCTTCATTTCTAAATAGATACAGTATTGTTATCACAGTTACTCATGGTGAAAATTCCGTAAGAAAAATTCCATCCCTGCTATGAAGCTGCTATACAACTGTCAATGTTTACACAACAACAGGAATTCATATCAAACCGAACTGAAAAAATGGTACTTAACAGAGATTGCTCCCTGATCATAATAAAATGGTATTAGATCAAAGGTGACCAAAAAAAGGTTTTGTAAAATACAAGAAGTTATCCCTAATTTTACTTCTATAGCACCTGTACTTTGCACACTGGTTTCTTCTAACTACTGACGAAACCTGACCCTGCACAGTTACAAAGTGTCACTCAAACTGGATTTGTACAAATGTTTGCAATCAGCTGACAAAAATTACAGTACCATCATGTCTTAAAATACACAATGAAGCAGGCTGCTATGATAAAGCCACACAATGGTAAATGGCTATCTTACGGATTCTCTCCGATATCTGCATATTTTCCTCTCCTAATATCAAACAGTTTAAAAAAGTAAGTTAAGCTCTGAGAACAAGCAGTAAAACACAACTTATGACTACTGCTAAAACTCTGGAATTTTCACTTGCCTCAGGTACAAGACAATCTTCCACTAAATATTTGCCAACAACTAATATCTTTCCAACGTAAGAAAATTTTGTTTTTATGAAATTCACTGTAATTTTGATTTCATATTACTATATAAACATATCTGCCAAAGAAGCATCTTCATCCCCTGTCAACTCATGGTATTGTTTTACTTCAAAGAAAAGAGAAGAAAAATATTGATATTATTATTCCCATATGATTGCATATGAAGCCAAAGTTGCTTCATATGTGCAAACTAGTATTATTTTAAAATAGGGTACAAGATCTCTTTTTCGAAAGGCATGCAAATTAAATTCTACTGTGTCCCACCCACCCAGTAAGTAAAACAAGTTAATAATTGATATTTGCTTTTCTGAGAAAAAAAATCACAAAGAAAAGAGATTTTGGTGCAAGTTTCTTCACCTCTTTCCTAAATTCTTGTAACTACCAATCCATTTGTACTTTTACTAGAAAACTAGATCAGTTAAAATAAAGGAATATACACTGTGATATGAACTACAAAATATTTTCTCTTCAGTGTGGGAGACAACGCAGGGTATTTGTATGGACAGTTAGTTTTCAAAACCACTCGAGTTGTCCCACTCCCCAGAGGGAGAAAATGAGCAGGATTCTGTGGCTTAACAGAGAGCAGTCACAACGCCTCACTGCCAGGAACATCATGAATTACTGCTCTGTAATGCAAAAAGCCAGTAAAGTCATTACAACATACAGACTTCATTCAGAACTGATGTAATCGGTAAATTTAGCAACAAAGAAACTGCTCCCATTCACAACTCATTATCCTGTGAAGGAAGATTCCCAACTCAGAGTTTGGAAACAAAAGAGTCAAACAGTCAAAACCCAGCCTGTGAATCAGTGCTATTCCTATGGTCAGTGTTAACGTATTACAAGCAAATTCCTCTCAACTAAGCTGAAGCAGAATCTAAGCTCTCATTTATTTGCAGGGAAGGAAATTCCAACTGAATGTAAGGGTGAACAAAAAAAATGACAGTGAGGGTGTTTAAGCACTAAATAGTGTACTAAGGCAGGTTGTAGAATCTGTATCCTTGGAGATCTTCAGAACTTCAAGTTCTGCTTTGAGTAGGAGATTGAACTTTTTTATTCTGTATGTACATAACAGGTGCACATTGCGATTACAGTCTTCAGCAAACAGAAAAATGTGTCATCCATCTAAGTGTTTTAATTTTGGTATTAAATAATCTCCTCCTTGCAGTATTATGTGAACATTTTTGCTCTTTAAATCCAACAACCACCAAAAAGTTGTTGTGGTGGTTTAAATACAAACCAACTTCCCCTCCTGGCAGACTATGTTTTGTTAACTTTGCTCTCTGAAACAGTTTGGTGTAAGGTCACATGAGCAAGAGATCTGGCATAAGGGTGAGAGAGAAAATGCAGAAGCTGAGCAACCACCAACTTTAGACCTCTGGAGCTGCAGCGGGGATTAGCTGGTGTGAATGCCCAGTTTATTTCAGTGAGTGGGGGGCAGAGGGAATAGCGGAGAAGGGTGGCAGAAAAAGGGCTCCTATACACAGGCTCTCACTTGGACCTAGTGAACAGAATTCTGTAAGCTGAACCATAGAGACAGAAAGTTAACAGTTTAAGTTCCAATTTTGGAACATACTGTCAGATAACTTTGCTATCTAAGCATCTACTTATCTCTAGACATAGAATCTCTGCACATGTCTTTTATTCTCCAGAATCTGTGCTTTTATTAAAGAAGAAAGCATCTCCAAAGAGTTGCAAAGAAAATACTGAGAACAGAACTCAGCAACTATTTATTTGAGTTTATGCATTTAAGTGATTTGGAGACTTTGTGCTTTTTGAAGTTGTTTCAACAAATGCAGAGTCAAATGTCAGTATTTTATCCAGATGTGTATCCAGATGAACGAGGTCAGACTTAGCTAAACCTATTCCACTCGCCAGCACGGATGCACATCAACAACTTTAACTCACATTTAGCAAATTTACATTTATAATTTCCCTGACCTTTTCTTTTTCACTGATAAGAGTAGAAGGAGGTCTTCCATAGGTAAGGCTTGCCCTACTACAGACAGGTAACGTGTTTTATCTTAGTTTATCTGACACAGATGAACCCAACAAAAGATGGTAAATTTCTGTCTTAGGCACTGACTAGGTGGCTGCACCTTCCTTATCTAGGACTACTGTTTGTCAACGTTAATGTTCATTGCTGATAACGTCATGTACAGAAGGAAGGGAAATAGCTACATGGTAAAGTTCCTGAGAAGGACATCCACTTCAGTACATTTTTAGTACAAGGAATGACTGTGCATAATATTCTGAAGTGACAGTACTCTGATAAGAGACTACAAATTAGAGAGAACACAATCATCACAATTCCCCAACTTCCCTATCAATATTCCCCATAAAATTATTCTTCTGTGAACTGTATAAGCCACTTTTTACTTAAAAGCAAACTCTGAAAGGAGATAATTTGACATATTAGCCTTAAGTACAGAGTTCTGGTTATTTACTTGAGTGTTAAATAAAATATGCTGCCATTGAATTGTGCTGCTTTTAAATCACACTTGGTAAAAACGGAGAACATGAACCATTTTGATGCAGCATGTTAGAAATAAGGAGTACAGCTATGTAAAAGCACGATTTGATTTTTACAAATCAGACAAAGGATTTTATAAAACAAATCAAAAGACAGAAAAAGCTGGGGGTTTTGAGAAATAGGTACAAGTAAACTAAAATTCTAACTCATTTATCCAAGTATTGATATGACTTACATTCCAAGTAGTTCTCTATTTTTACCCATTGAGTTAAAAACCAAAAGATGGGACTGCTTCATTGGAACTATTCATATTAAGAGCCTCTGGCAGAACAAGCAGGCAGCCAACAGTAATCTTTGAGTGTAGCACTTTAATTAGTGAAATGAAAAGAAAAAAAAACTCCTGAAAAATAAAACTAAATTGGGTCACACAAGAGTAGCCTAAAGCATTAAAAGCATTTCAAGTTATTCTAGTTTCAGTAATTATTGTTAGTTATGTAAATTATTTTGAGTTTTAAAAAGGAAGTCTGAACAAGAATGTCACCTTATTCCTCCTTGTAATTCATAACAGCACATTTAAAAGGTCTGTACATGTAAAAAGGTAGAGTTTTAGGAAAGCTTTCAATTTATTTATTTATTTATTTTTTAAAAAAAATTAAAAGTAGTACAGTCATAATTACAGGGGACATGTTTATTCCTAATATTACACTAAACATTTATTTCATTTCCAGGAGGGGTCCAATGCTAACTCCACCCAAAGAATTGGTTTTAAATTACAGTCAAACTACGTCATAAGGAAAATAGAAGTATTATCCATGAGGATTAAAATAACCCATTCTGAGGAACAGTTTCTGCATACATGCTCATATTCTACCTATATTCTCTAGGTACATATTCTCTATAATGTTCAACAGCCTCTGTGACAATTTTTTGTGAGTGACAGATAAGGTAGAGTACAGAAAACTGAATTTGTATAGGCATATTTTTTACCTTTCAGTGAAATTAAGAGTCCTCTTGTCTTGAGAACAGACCAAGCTGACTGTTAGCAGCTACTAATTACACAGGTTAAACGGGTATAATTCACTCTTCTTTGGTACATCGTCCCTCACCTCCATATTTTTCAACCACAAAAACCTCTCATACATGGTGCGATACTATGCAGAAACAGGTGGCTGATGTGGAAGAAGGGGTCAGAGCCCAGGTTTCACCTTCAACAGACTAGAAGTTCTGTGGTTTTGCAGTGTTGAAACAGTCATGTCTTAAAATTACTTCCCATAATTTCAAGTATCCAGGACTTGAAAGGAAAAGAATCTCAGCTTGAGGCAGTGAAAACATGGTGTGATCTTCCGGCAGAAACGTCAAAGTACCTTGTTAAGTACAGCACCAGTTACAACAAAACAACTGGGGAACAGGTTCCAACGTGCCTAGCTGCCACATGTTCTGATCAGTCTAACTGCAATGAAGACACGCTCGCCTGTCTGGCCAGTGGAAATCCCTAATAAAACTCTAGGAAAGGTTCCTCTGCTCTGCTTTGATTTCCTCCCCATTTTCCAGAGTGTTTTAGTATGCGTTCTTAGGATTTTCTCCCCAGATGGTTCTCAGTTTTCAGCATTTTTCAAAGCGTTGAGAAAACACGATACTTACTAAAGGTCACTAAATACCACCATCTTCTAAATCTCATCCATTCTGTTTGTCTGCAGCTAATGGGGTTCTGTCCATAGACTTGCATTAACTTTCAAACAGCAGTCATAAATACTGAAAATCATTTTAGGTTCAGGTAGGATGTAGAATGGGGATCTGAATGTAAAACAACACCTTAAGAGACAAGCTTTAAGATTTTTTTGGAAAAAAGTTATAGCCAAAGTTTAAGCTGCCCACATTTATTTCAGGTTAACAATTCACAACGCTTTCATGTCAGATTGAAAGGAAACTTTTGTATCTACTGGCGCGGGAAGAATGTAAAGTTGGAAACCTCTCCTCTTACAGCACAATAATTGATTTTTAGTTATTTATATTGTTACATCTAGTACAAGTTTGGTGAAAAATAATCCTAAGTTTCTCATTAGCTTAGGAATGCAGAAGCTAGATATTCCAATAAATTATTAAACCATGCTCTGACACCTTATTGTATTTTGACAACCTTGAATACACGCACAAGGAACTTGCTAAAAATCTCAGGATTTCAGATGTGTTTGCTTAAATTTGTAGAGCAGAACAGTTATTAACCATCTCTATGGAACTTTAACAGTATGCATATAGACTTCTGTATTATGTTTGCCTTGTTTTATGGTAGAATCATAAACTACTTAGTAATTAGTGTATGATAGCCACATGTGATGTTATCTA
The DNA here is from genome assembly GCF_000700745.2 of Antrostomus carolinensis. Taxonomy (NCBI): domain Eukaryota; kingdom Metazoa; phylum Chordata; class Aves; order Caprimulgiformes; family Caprimulgidae; genus Antrostomus; species Antrostomus carolinensis. Next base: position 6,184 of record NW_010296832.1, on the reverse strand, counting down.
TGACAGCTTGCCATCTAAACCATCTATTTTCAGGTCTCAAATTTCCTGGCCAACTTTTGCTTACACCTGATGTCACGTTATCTAATTCACCTAACACCATAACATTACAATGTGACAAATACTTGACAACAGAAATTTAAAATGCTGAGGTTCAACACATCTTAGTGAGCAAAATGTACTTCAAAGCTCCATTTAGAAATATTGATGACTTTTAAGGGTTGTAGCAATCCTGCACAGTGCAACCATTAAATTTAATGTATTTCAAATTTAATCAGAGTTGATTCTTAAAATAAATTTGGATTTTGACATGCATATATTGTTGAGATAAATCTAAGATTATAATATACAATGGAATATGCTTATAGCTATGTCTGAAACGATCACACAGCATAAGTGAAGCTGCAGATGGAGTGCAGCTATTTTCAGCTACTGCAAAATATGGACAATCTCTCCTGCTACTACAATTTCATGCACAGTTAGCTTCACCTCCATTTCATCCTTCTGCGTTTTACACACCAGCAGTACTCTGCATCTGACAGACTGAGGCTTAAAACTTGCAGCTGTCTAAAGCAATACTGTTTAAGCTAGTTTCTGAATTGGTCTGAAAGTGAATACAAAAATCTCTGGAAGAGGAGAAGATAACCAAAATATTTTTTTTCATTTCACCCACAGTACAATTACGAAGTAATTAAAATATTTCAGTGACAGGTGTCAGCAGAAGTTAAAAGCAAGACAAATACTAGGTCATAAGAGTACCTCACAGCTATTTTCCACAATGTCAATTCACAGAATATTGGACCAATAACAAGACCAGGATTAATAAATATCTTTCAAGGATATGAAATAGTTGAAATCTGTAAACATCTCATTTGAGGTTGCACAGATCCTGTACTAGCACAACGCATTTTTAAGACTAGGAATATTTTACAGATCATTTGTGAAAAGTAGCAACGACATATAAAAATTCTCAGATACACATGCTATCTTGTGTAACTTAAAATCCTGAAGTCTGTCCTGGAATTCTAATAGTTTGCAAGTCTGTAGCACAGACTACCAACATGCTGTGTCACATGATGGGAACAAGTATTTGCTCACATAATGAACAAGCTAGATCATATACAAGAATCATGGTTCAGATAAAAAAAAATCATGTACTTTGAGGATGTTCAAACATGTAGTCACAGCATTAGCAAAACTCAGAGCACCACTGCTCTGGAACTCAGCAACATAAAAGGTTGCTAATCAGCAAGTCAGACATCTTACATCTAGATGCAGGTTTTTACAGTAAGATTAAAAAATTCTTCAAGCAAGAGAGTAGGAAAAAAAAAACCTGTTAAGACTTTCAACATCCATTCACTCTCAACTACCAAATTTTCATTAGAAAAGATTTCTATGGTAACCTGAAAAAAAACTAGGAAAAGGGAAAATTATAGCAAAAGCCAGCATTCAGTTTTTCTATTCTGCACATATATATTGAAAATACTACTTTAGTAAGAAGCTACTATAAATTAGATTGTTAATTTTTATGTAAAAGTAAAATCTTAAACTGGATTACAGACACCTATTACAACCAGCACTATATTAAAACACAAGTCAATCCAAAATGTGATGATTCTGAATACAGCCTGTTAAGATAATACTCATGTTCATTTCTCCCAGCACTAATTCTCCACTAGCTCATCTTCAAGGGAAGTTACTCAGTACAAGTTTAAAAAACAAACAAACAAAAACAAGCAAACAATCAGCAAATCCAAAACATATATCTCCAAGCAGTGATAACAGTATAAAAAATTTACACCTTCTGAAAGAGCATTCAAAAGGATATTAGAAATGATGCTATAATTTAGCACCCAACCATATAACCATAATGTTAGAACAATGCAATATTTCTATTCACACAAACAGTACAGAAAGCCTGCACTCAAACCCAGATATGAAAATGCATGAAAATAGTATCATAATCACTCCTATAATTCAAGCTGGTACTTAACATACTAGCTCTAAATCTCAAGTATTATTTATATAAAATTTCTTTTAAAAAGTCAAGGAAGGCTAAAATAATAATCAAGATGTACATCGAATTGCGCTGTATCAGCAAATCGTTCATACTTACTACAAAGCACCAGCAGAAAATGAAAGTGGATAAACCAATACAAATAGATTAAAAAAACAATAACTTAAAACATACAACCTCTTGGTGCCTCTGAATATACAACAAATTCTGGTTCACTGTGAAGGGACTTGTCAAACAACCCTGAGACCCCATCCAGCCCTGCACTATTTGTTCTACTACATTCAGCATAACTAAAATAGAAGTGTTGAGACTAAAAATATTTACAATGTAAAGCCCTGACCACAAAACAGCATTTGATTAGTCTTACACAAAAAGTGTGCTTATCCACACGGTGAAATCTAGGTCTGATTCGGGTTAATCAGAAAAATATTTATTGATTTAAATTCTGTTGTTTGATACAGCTTTTATTAATGCAGTGTTTACAATACATACTACCTCTTGTGCCCTTTATCAAATTACTGATAAATTGATAAAAGCTTTTTTCTTTTTCCTCAGAAGTTACATTGACAGAAATGCAACATAATTCCTGTAGTTTATTTTCCCAATAAATGACAACAGAAATTATCTTGCTCCACAAGTTCCTGTGCTACATCTTCTGCATACTGAGGCAAAACTGTAAGAATACTGCCTGGACAAATAAAAGCATCCGCTGCTCCCGTGAGGACAGGAAGCCTTGCTGCTGCTCCCACAGCGGTGTGGTACACAACCACAGCACAACTGGAGACCCTTTCTTATTCTTCCATCCCCTTCATTAGATTTTATTCTGAAACTTTTCAGCCTTTGTGTGTGTGTGTGAGAGTGTATGTGTATAAAAACTGGAACATTTTCCAGAGACAAACTTTCCTTTGTAAGATTCACACATCTAGCAAAGAATAAGTTTTAGATATCAAGTCCCAGGAGGATTGTACTGAAATATGACTGCAAGCATTCTTTTGTCAATATATGAAACAACACAATTTACAGTTTTACCTCTTACCTTCATAGTCTCTCAGTAAGGAACTACTATTAATTCTCTGCAAATCTCAAACACTTGCTTCTTGATATTTACTATATTGTACACAACACTGTAATCAGTGATTTTGTTAAAAATTATAGGCACTTTTTTTTTAATATTATGCTGAATGTAATTGACAGGAGAAGCCTGCTAGATTTCACTATCTCCTAGCAACTGAAAATAATTTCAGTATCTCTTCTTCTCCTTGAAATCTCTACTTTCCTGATAATTGATTGGTCTTCAATGTATTCTAGAGTACTCTTAAATTACAACATACTTGAAAGCATGTATTCACTTCAAGACTCTCAAAATTCTTCCTTGCTGGCATACCTTAAGCAAGATAGATGTTTACTTACTACAAATAAAGGAAAGATTCTTTAAAATGAAAAGTTAACTATTTCACAAAGGATTTGGTCCAAAACCCACCTTTCTAGTTTCCAGCTGAGCTTCTTCTTGGCAGCACTGCCTGCAGAACGGATCCAGCTGATTCAGATTGAACTGTCCAAGAAGGTTGCAAGAACTGCATAGCAAGTTACTGGAGAAGCCCAGCTCTCTGCAAGCTTCTGAAGACAACTGTGCTCCATATACACTTATCTGAAAATCAAGACAATGTTATACTTTAGTATTAAATTAGTTGTTTAAAAAAGGAAGATTGTAAATGCTTTAATGATCAGGAAGAACAACCAAGTCTCTTGTGACCGTTTTACAGTAAAGCCTTATGGTTTGCCCCTAAGTGCCAAACACCACCTTGTTTTGAAAAATGGTCTTAAACCAATAGTGAATTCTAGGCATTCACAATGTGGATACGTCAAGGTATCAGACCTGCCAAAATTAATTTATATATACTTCTGACAACTCTACTGTTTTCCTATTGCTACCTCCAAATTAAGAAAAAAACAAACATAATGAACCAGCTGAAATGCATATGGATACAGCTCCCTAAAGCCTGGTCTTTCAAAACAATTTCTGTAGATTTCATATCACTGAAAACACACTTGGAAACTAAGTGTATCAGCTAAGCTTGGGAAAAGCACAAGGGAGTGATAAAAGAGACCAAACTGCTCAGCAAGGCATACAAGTAGGATTTTAATTTCGTGTTTGCATTAATGTTACAGGAAAATCACATACTAAAAGTGGAAGTGTAGATAAAAACCCGCAATTCTGATTTACTAGTAATACACTAAAATAGGCGACTCAATTACATGGCTTCTATATAAAACATGAGTTCTGTTTTTATGAGCAGCAAAACCAATTTTACCAACTATCCCAGCACTTAAATTATATTT
>NW_010296832.1:0-1800 GCF_000700745.2 Antrostomus carolinensis | reverse complement strand
CACAGGGATTTCTCACACCCTATTTTAAAATCTTTCATTCTGCTGGCGGAGTGGGGAGGGAAGGAAGTCAGAGAGGAAATTAAGAAAGGAGACAGTTTTCCCAGATGCTTCTCAGTCTGGATGAAAGACCTTGTGCAAAACCCACAACATCTCACACCAACAAAACAATCAGCATACATCTCTGTGTTCAGAGAAGAGTGAGATGATACCAGCAAACTGGACTGGATGATAACAAACCAAGAGTCGGAAGAATTATGCTGGGCCAAACAGAAACAATACAGAAGAAAAAATAAGTTTGTCCTTCAGCAAATCAGACTTCTCTTCACATTCACCAATCATTTAATACATAGAGCACACACAAGGTAGAGACAAAGCCATTTCCTCCCCTGAAGTGGACAACCTACAGCCAAAGACATGTCACTGATATGTTACAGACTAGGAACTGAAAGAAAATACATTAGGTGCTTCATATTCTGTTTCTCTGTATCTGCTAAAAAAGTTAAAGATGAACAGGAAAGTGTAATATACAGAGAATTATTCTGAAATTACTATTCTGTCAGGCAGAAAGCCATTTTTCTTCTTCCTACAGGACACTGCTAAAGTAATTTCTATATATGACACCAGGCAAGCAAAAACGGGACCTTATTCTACTGGATAATCTATTATTTATCCTTTCTGAGGGAGACTGGCAATAAGAAATACAGCTCCACCATGGCAGTACAGAAAAATCTAAGCAGGATGTCAAACACCGCCAAAGGTATATTTTAATGTTGAACAGTTGTAATAATTGTTCACTTATTAAATTAATGATGATGACAGTAGCTAAAACAGTTTTCTTGTACCTTGCCACTTGTCATCAACCCCTTTTATGCTTTGCTGTGGTTTCCTCACTTCTGAATCTGTTCACCTGGGAGCAAAATCAGCATTACTGGCACTGTCATTCTGCTTCCACTAGCAACACCCCTCACACCTTTCCCCAGAAGAGCTCTAGAGCATCTGTGTATATAAGGCAAATACTCTCCTGGGTTGTTTGGGGTTTTTTTTTTTGTGGAAGGGACCAACCTAAAAACAAACAGTGTATGAAAGCAAGCAAAGTCTCCATTACAATAGAATTTCTCAGTGTAGAAGTTCTGGTTACACAGCTAGCTCAAAACAGCTTGGGAATAAAACTGTAAGGGGGAGGAGGAAAAAAAAAAAAATAAAAAGAAGAAACTGAGTGTCCCTAGTATTTTTCCACAATTTTAGTACCACAACTATTGTACTATCCTGAAATAATAAGTATACTGATCATAATAAATGCCTCTGTTTAGGATTAGAAAAGAACCCTCACATTTCAGAAGCTAATTTCCCATCAGAACAAGACAATGCCACCTACTTCGCCAGTGATACGCCTTGTTTCAGCAGCAGATTTGGCTACAAATACACACTGCACGACTGCTTTGCTTGCACATTAAATAATTTAATATATTAAAACAAATGCAGCATCAATACAAATTGCTTTAGGAAGTAGTTAATAATTATTAGAGTGAAACATTTGAACAGGTCCTTTGTATAACCGCCTGTCTCTGGAGCTCAGGTGGGTCAGGACTGAAAGGGCATCACGTGCACTAAAACAGAGAGAGCTGACACGTCCAGAAAGCCTCGAGGGACAGCCCTAACCGGGGACAGCCCTAACCCGGGGGCAGCCCTAACCCGGGGGCAGCCCTTACTTGGAAATCAAAAGCCGCCCGGCTTCACTTTCCAACCCCCCTCGGAACTTTGTGACCAGGGATAACCCGGGTCGTGACTTTTCTAACGACA
>NW_010296831.1:24003-37011 GCF_000700745.2 Antrostomus carolinensis | reverse complement strand
CTTGTTGTATTTCATTAAATTTCTTCCCACCTAACTCCACTCCCCAGCCTGTCCAGGTCTCACTGGATGGCAGCACAGCCCTCTGGTGTGTCAGCCACTCCTCCCAGCTCCGTGTCATCAGCAAACTTGCTGACAGTGCACTCTGTTCCCTCATCCAGGTCATTGATGAATATATTGAATAGTACTGGTCCCAGTACTGACCCCTGAGGGACTCAGGGGTCTCCAACTAGACACAGGTTTCCAACTAGACTCTGTCCCATTGACCACAACTCTCTGACTTCTTCCTTTCAACCAGTTCACTGTGCACCTCACTACCTGATCGTCCAGGCCACACTTCCTCAGTTTAGCTGCGAGGATGCTGTGGGAGACGATATCAAATGCTTTGCTGAAATCAAGATAAACCACATCCACTGCTCTACCGTCATCTGTCCACCTGGTTTTGTCCTCATAAAAGGCTGTCAGGTTGGTTAAACATGACTTCCCCTTGGTAAACCCATGTTGACTGCAGTCCTCAGGTTCAGGCAAACCTTTTCTTTAAGCTATCTTGATCTTTCTCCTAGCTGTCCCTCGCAGCCCCACTGTCAGGAAATTTCACCAGTATGCCACATAATTTAATGCCAAGTTTGTGGATGAACCTGTTAAATTTTAGGTAGGTGTAATGCCTAATCCTTCTGGAGCCTCTTTCTGCAGAGTTGCGTTCCCTCTGTACCATCTCTGTTCAGCCAGTTTCTTGCCCACACTGCAGCACCTCACCAGCCCTGTCACAGCTTTCTGTGAAATCATGTACCAAACGCTGACCAGGATCTAGTCACGCTGGATCTCCCACTCTCTCCTTTTTCAGGAACATTGCCTCTCGCAGCAGGTACTGGGCTTCCCTCACAAGATTTACCTTTGGCAAAGCCCTGCTGTGTTTTATCCCACTTTACGCTCACTTCCATGTGTTTCATTGCATTTTCCTTATACATTTGCTCTCATCCCTTAGCGACTAATGGTGGCAGACAAGTAGTCTGCAGTTGCCTGCTGCTGAGTTTGAACGCTGGCAGTAAAAGTGTGCTCATGGCTAGCCCATGTGGGCTTCCACTGCCTGGGAAGAACATGTGTCACTCTTCCCCTTTGATGAGGATTGCCATAGTAGGAGTCCCATGCCATAGATATAAGAATAATAGAGGCTATTTCCAGCTTGTCTGCCATACACTGCGTCTTGTAGCCATGGGAGAATCATCAATTAACAAAAATAGATTTGGCTGAACTTGGATTTTTCTCCCGTACATGGCATGGAGGTTCTCCTTTCTCAGCCTTTTCTCTTGAGAGCTGAGTATCGGTGCATAAGTACATTGGTGCCAGCATCCTCTCCTGTATATCTCAAAACATAGCCTTTGCTTAGGTTTTTTGCTGCATCTCTGTTTCTCAATTAAGATCTGACCTACTGAGCCAACTTGGTACCTTTCTGGTGTCTGGGGGTTTTAACCCAGAAGTTCAGGCATTATTATTGTCTGTAAGGCTTGTACTTCTGTCACAGCTGGGCACGAGGCCAGGGACAGAGCCCAGGCATGCCATTGTGGTACAAATGTCTTGCCAAGGACAGTCCTGCCCCCAACAACCCACAGCTCAAGTAGGACAAGATGCAAAAGGTGCTGAAGGAACAATGACATCTAGTATTTACACATGGAATAGTTATCTAAGGATTCAGCCAAATCTCAGCAACAGAGCACAGCAAAAATTTAGGAGTCACTCAGATCCATACTCCAGAAATCCCTCCTGCAAAAGCCATGTCCAACTTCCCAATAGGTGGGTAAAATAAGATGTCCATTGGTCACAGCAGATACATAGGTGGTTTGCAATGCCTTTATGAGCTGTCACTAAGCCATGGTAGTTGGTCATGTTCCTGCTCATAAACTGTTTCAAAGGTGAGAACAACATTTCCTGAGTCACTTTCACAGGAGAAGAGGTTGATGTCAGCATCACATCTCACTTTTGCCATGGGCTGAGAGCAGGTATGGGCACTGCTGCTCAGCTGACATCTGGTAACTCGATCAATGGTGAGCTCTCAGTAGGCTTTAACATCCAGATGGATCGATCAGAAGGTGGGGTTAGCCCAGTCTTACTGACCTTTGAAGAGCTGAGCATTACTGTTTTACACTCAAAATATCTTGGTATACATACAAAGTTCAATCATATATTTAAGATGTGCAGGGTTATATTTACTAACTTTTTTCAGTCACAGTTTGTTACTGTAATATCTGTGAGGGAAAGCGATTAGACTCTGCCAAATGCAATGCTCTTTGAGTTAGGAAAAAAAAAAGTGTCTACTTTGTTATGGGCATGTTTTTCACAAATGCAGTAAGTCAATGGTGTCCTTGTAGTGATTAATAGAGAAGCCATTCAGAGTCCTTGGGAGGTGGTGGGGGGGTAGGGGTGGGTTTTTTTAATTACCAAGATAACTTCCTCATCAAATACATTGCTCAAAGACAAAACAACTGTGTTTTACTCACTTTCATTGCTCCAGTGAGATGAAAAAGTGTTGATATATTCTCCCCAGAGGTCATCAGAACTACAAACAAGGTTGTGGACCTAATGTATACAGACAGACTGGTGGACAAAGCCTGGGGTTTATTTTACTGTAAGAGAAGCTGAACAGAAGGGAAGGAGGAGATTAAACAAGGCATTTGGAAACAAGAGGTACCTACCCTACATGGCATCTGATTTGCAGCAGAGCTGCAGTGTGGGAGGCTAGGAGGAAGAAAAAGCACAGTCATTTTATTTTAGTTTTTACTGAAAGACAAACACACTGCAACATTAAGGGCAAAACCAGTGATATCTTGTTGCTTCTTTGGATCTAAACTCAATACTCATGGCCTCACAGATTATTTCCACCAGAAAACCAAGTCAATTGTTGAGTTGGGAGTGGCACGGACAAAGTTCTGCTTCCCTGTAGAAGAACATACATTCTCTGATATTTATTCAGTACTCCTAGCTTTCTTCCAGAAAGAGAGAGTCCTCAGGTTTCCCTCAGGCTGGCATTTTCCACCTTTCCCTTGCAGCTGTGACTGCTTGTCTCTGGCTGTTTTCAGTCATATCAAGCAACATGTTCTGGCTGATATTCCATTTCTGAGTAGCATGGCCCATATAGTTTGAGCTTCTCGGTGAGGTTAATATTATACCATTTTTCTTACTCCAAAAATGTTTGTAATAAAAAAGTTACAAAGTTGGGCACTCCTCCAAGCAACACATTTCAGCGGTACAAAATTATTTTCTGCATAATCCAACTTTCAGTACAGCTCTTGGTTTTATAATGTCTAGCAGAAGAGGATTTGATGTGGGTTGGCTGATAGATACAACCATAGTGAACCTGCTTAACAAATAATACTGAGATTGGGCAATTCTGACGCTTCATTTTGGATTGAAAATATAGTTCAGAAAAATATCCTGTTCCAAAATTTGTTTTCTCTTTCATTTAAATGATGGTTTCTTATCTGCAGGAGATGCAATGTGAATATATAACATTTGGGCAAGAGAGGTTAGCGTCTTCTTCTGTATCACAGTGATGGGTTTCTTTGGAAGCACAGCAGACAGCTTTTTAAAGTGGCCTCACCAGCAGCAGACGTCCAGTTCAGTACTTCTGCCATGCACACGGTGAGTTACAGTCAGGGAGCAGTATGTAGTGTTTAACCTTCAAAAAAGATGATCACAGTAACTGCAATATCGTCTTGCATTTTTGCTGCTCTGGACTTCAAAGTAAAATTAACATAGCTTAGAAAATACTATTTTATAATTTAATCAAAAGTGACTTTTAGACTTCAGATCTCAACTATAACAAAATATTCCTTGTGACTGATATGGTTTGATTTAGTGCCTCACAGGGATGCCCATAATATCCCCAGTATTACCAGTTACCCTCTTCTCTCTCCGTAATTATTGATACCATGGTTGAACTCTGTACAGCATAGTAAAAGAAGTGTATGCTAACAATAAAGTCCTGACTTCCCTAACAAAATGACTAGATATGATGTATTGACCATGATGGCATATGCTTGCTATCTCTGGTAAGTTTCACTGGACAGTGCAACAGTTAATTCCAGAGTAATGCTGTGGTTGAAAAAAAAAAAATAAAAACCAAAAGACCATAGCCAGTTCTCAATAGGTGCAGAAACTCTGTCTGTTTTCAGGCCATATTATCAAACTATTTGCAACTTATATTTGAAACAACAAAACCCTAAATGAGTAGCGAGCAAATCTACATACAGATATAGTCCTGATAGCTTCAGTGCTTGTGTTTGCTGCACAGTAGGTATTACAGCTCTTCGTTTGTCCTAACCTGGCAGCTTTGGAAGAGGGTAGGATTTTTCCAGTAGCTGTTTTGAATTGTGTTCTGTGATTGTCTGATAGCATCATTAGCTGAAACCTTAGCCATGAAGTCAAAGTGAAGCCAGGCATGAGGAAAATCTTTAGTACTGAAGGCCAACAATAGGGGCAATGTGACTTTGAATTGCTGATTAAAGAACGAAGGGCCCAATTTTACAGTTCTTGTATCAGAGGAATTTTCTCCTTGAGTTGTCTTGCTAAAGGCAACAGGACAATTTAGTTAGTACCACCTGATATTAGGAAAAAGCAAAAAAAATTAACATTCAGAGGCAAACAATTAGGTTATAACTAGAAATACTTCTAATAGATGTCTTTGAAGACACAGACAGCAGTTCCCCTGGTACAAGATCTTACATATTTATTTGAATTTAAAACAAGTTATATTCATAATAGTGTAAGTTATATTGTAATATTTGTAATATTGTAAATGTCTGTAGCTCTTCGTGCTTTCTACCAGGAAAAGACCAGAACATATTAAATGTGTAATTTCCTAGCACATTAAAATTTGGAGTAGAGGTGAATACAAAAGCAAAAGAGGGGAGAACATGAAATACTGTATTGCAAGGGTGGGATTTACTCATTTTTGGACAATCTTGTGATGCTAAATGTGAGTAACTTCAACAGACGTGCTGTGCACAAGCTTTTAAGGATCAGGGCCCTGTATATGCTGGGGAGGTGCCATCAAACAGCACAAACTAACAATTCAGTTTTGCAATACAAGCTGCTCAGTTCACACTTATCATATGAGTTTTGTAAAGCTTCTCTTCTCTAGCTGAATGTCTGGGATGAGAAAGCAAAGTAATTAGTCCCCATCCTTTGCTCTTTTCTGAGATAACTTTTCTCATTGACTAAAAGGTGGGTTTTTTTGTTTGTTTATTTGTTTTTTTGCTAAAGATACTTTAAAGCTCCAGGGTCTCCATGCTGTTCACTAAAACTTTTGTACAGTAGGTAACAGTATGAGGAGCAAACATGTTACACCACAATATTTTCTCGCATTATTACTTTGGGAATAGTCAACCACTGAACATGTAATTGATGTTTAGCATATTATTTTCTATAGTAAAATACCAATAAAAGTAACCAGTAATATTTTTCTTACAGTTTAGCTGGTGGAATTTAATTAAAGATTGTATCATGCAGGGACAAAACAGAGTTGAATTATAGAGCCTAACTGTAATTCTTACATTTCCTAAAATATGAGTGCTTGATTTTTTGGCTTTCTTTTAATGTAGCTTTTATAAGTAATTTTTTTTTTTTTTTTTTAAAGTGGAGGAGAAAAACTCCCAAAGTATCTTAGTGATAACTGTATGGCATTGGCACATCAGGGTTAAAACCTTTAGGTTCCCAATAGAAATCACAGCCACTTAAAGTAGTGTATGTTTGGAGAATAAGCAGTAGCTCGTTCTCTGTAGGTAGAGCAGCACAAGAACAGGTCTGCTCTGTGGTTTTCAGCTGTAGTGGGAGCCTCAGAGGATTTAGGAAGCTTGGGTATTGCTCCACGACCTACCACTCTGTGTTTCCACATGACAACTCTTCTACCTGCTCCTCCTGAGGATGATCTGTTGATGCATGGCACTTGCCTACCCTGCCAGCTGTCCCAAATCTGCCTCATTCCTTCCATTTCTTTTCTTTTTGTAAAGTTCTTGGAGATCTGCTGATGCAAAATGGTACTGGAGAGGCAGGTGCTCTTCTCAAACACTGCCTGTGAGACAGATCTGAGCAAAGGAAGAATGTACCAGAAACAGGAACAACTCTGCCTAATCAAGTGACGAGCACCAAGAACAAGTGAAACCAAAGATACACGAGATCCATATCCTCCCGCTACACCTGTAGAACTGGTAATAAACCTGTTTTTCAGGTCTCAATAGTTGCAATAACAAAGATACTGAATTTCTGTGTGTCCTTCAGCTGTCCACAACAGAAAATATGCTTTATGGGCAATTGCATATTTTCAAGTTAATCATCAGAAAATTTCTGAAGCACGCTGTTGCTTTCCTAGAGAGATGCTTTTTTTAATTTAGTCAATGGGGAAAGTATCTGATCACTCTCAGACACTAAAGAGCCCAGAGATCCACTGTGAAAAGGCAATGTTGTTGTCTGTGCTGAGAGGAAAAATGCAACTGGTGTTTGGTGAAAGACCTCTTTCACCTAAGCTGTGTGTCTGCTCAGACCCTTATTCCACCCTCATCTTTGCATCTCACCTTTGTTTCTGCATCCCACCCTTGTCTCTGCATCCTGCCCTCCTTCTTGGTCACTGAAAGTTTCCTTTCACTGGGGGTTTCAGCTGGAGAAGCTCTTCCAAATCCAGAGCAATCTGCTTGGTTCTCATTACTTTCATAGTAATTTCATACCCGGTTTCAAAAGCGCACTAAGCTGACAGCACTGTTGTGCTGGAATAGGTTGAAAATTTCTGTACTAAGGCATATAGCACTGCCTTAGCTTGCACTCTCATTTCCTAGAAGCATTTTGTTAAAACACACTATTCAAGAAGTGAAGTCCAGAAACACCATAATACATGGATTTGAATGGAATCTGTGTTTTTTCCATCAGCTGAACAATTTAATACCTGTGTTTATTCAGCAAGGTTGGGAATGAGCTGCTGTGGCAGTAACGTAACGATGACAAGCTCTGACTGCCGGGCAGTGCTGTTTATAGTAGCTCATTGCTCTCCTCAGTGCTTGAGACAAATATTGGATTCATTGGGGGATCTTTCAGCAGAAGGATAATGTGTTGAAAAGCAGCTCAGTCAAAACGTCTTTGCTGTTGAACATTTTCTAATGGTCACAGAATCTGAAATCTGATTTATTAATTAAATCCTATCAGCACATGCTCTGAAGAAACCAGCACGGCTGACCTATGTCCCTGTTAAGTGAGATTAAAGGACATGACAAAAGTTTGTACAGTATGCCTCAACCCACATTTCCTGTAAAGGATACAGCTTGTTATTTTTCAAAATATGCTGAATATATTTTATTTATATCTTGGTTTTTAATGACCCGTGGGAGCAAATGTAAAACTGAAACATGCAAGAATGACGGGAAAAAAATAACTGGGCTACGCAGGAGGAGCTGGCCTATCCTGACTGTGTTATATCTCCAATGAAGGAACAGATAAAAGATATTTGGCCAGATTTTCCCCAAAAGGAACACATACTTAGAAAGAATCTTCGCTTAAACATCCGTCAAGTAATTTTTCAAATAGATCTATCAAGCTAAATGACATATAAAGAGAAATAAAACCTATCTTTACATGAATAAAGGAAAATGGAATGAAAAAAAGAAATTCAATAGTAATATGTAGCTGAAAGTATCATCCTGTGACACTTCTGTGGGATCACTGGAAACAGTGCCCAGTCCCACAGCGTGTGACACACACCTTGCAGTCTGCTCTGCGCTGGGTAATTACAATGCACTGAGCCTGGATGTTCAAATCAGTCCTTGATAGGAAAATGATCCCCTGAGCCCCTGCAGTTAACACTCCAGCCAGACGTAGGCAGCTTGGTGCCACTCTCCCATGTCATCTTTGCCCCTCCAAGACTCCAACCCCCAGGCACACCCCTCTCTCGTCTTTCCAATTATTTTTGCTGCTGTTGTGTTTTTGCACCAGTCCGTGCTTCCTCCTGGGGTCTCGCGTGGTTAATGGCAGCGCTGGCTCCCCGCCCGGAGTTGGTCCTCACAGCCAGCTCGCTGCAGACCTTTTGAAACATGAGTGAATGCTTCACGGGCTGACATCAAGACCCATGGATGGTGTTGGGCTGGCAGTGTCTGAGGGGCTGAAGTGTTGGGCAAAGCTGCTTTTCCTCCTCACTGATCTGTATCTCCCTAAATCCCCAGCCTGGCCACAGAAACATCCCCTGCCCAGCCACGGAGACATCCCCTGCCCCTGAGCAGGCTGTGGGCTACTGGGACCTCTGCTCTGCTCCAACTCTACTGGGAGAGGAGTGCCTTTGTCTGCCTGTGGCTCCTGGGAACCCTGTCCTCAGCACAACTTCACCTCGCCCACCTCCATCCCCACATCTCCCAGTGCCTTTCCAGTCCCACAGGGCCAGCAGCAGCCATTGACCCCTGGCCTCCACAGCCCCAATGCATGACAGGGGGATTGGGCAGTGCTGCAAACAGAGCAGCAACATGGACATAGCTGAATAAATCCTGAAATACTCATTCAGGCACTGGCATGTAATAAAATCAGCACTGTTTGGTGCTGCAGTAGTTTCCTGAGTATTGTTGTTGTGCAGGGTACTGCCTAGCTCAACTTTGACTCAGCCTGTATAGTCACTGTTGGAGGGAGACTTGTGGGCAGTCCATTGCCATCTTTCCTCTGATAGAGAGCATTTTCAGGGCTGCTACTACACCTTTTTCTGATCCTTTTCTGCCGCACCAAGAAAAAGGCCTCTGCCTTTTTTTCGAGTCCTTCTTTCTTATGTCAAGGCACTGTCTAGGAGCACTCGGTTGTTGTTGGTTTCAGCTTCACTGCTGTTCCAAGTCTGTACCTACTTCAGACACGCTGTGTAATGTGGTACTTCAGGCTTGTGGTATCACTTGCTAAGCCCCCAATGGCAGAAAGCCCATCTCCACATTGCAGTGTGCTTCCAGCGATGCCACTGCAGCCCTGACCCAGCCGCTGCTTGCTTGTTCTCCCCTCACCAAGAAGTATGGTCCTGGTTCTCCTGCTCCTCATTCCCTGTGCAGGACAGATGTCTCATATCCAGAAAGACTCACTGCAATTGTTCACCACAGTTCTGTCTGTTTTGCTTTGGCTGCCCCACTTTCTGGTCGTGCCTGCCTTTTGTCTTTGAGGGTGTAATGGGAAATTGATTTGAATGTCACCCCCTTGGGCACTGCATCAGTGGCAGAGGCTGCTGCCAAGTACCGAGCCTCCCCACCTTGGAACAGCCCATCCGCATCCTTCCTTGAACATCCTTATGACAGTCCATCTTCTCAAACCGCAGGAACATTGCACAGCGATTGCATAGCTCCTGGCATGAAACACAAACATGCTTGGTATGACATTTTGCCAAGAGTGGACTGGGATTTCATATAAAAACTCACTGCAGGTACTTGCACACTCTGTTGGACGTGAATACTTGGCTAGACAGTAAGTTTTGCCTTGGTGTAACTGGCACAAAGGACTGATGTGCCAGTACCTGTGGAAGCAGATGGCTTGCTTATTTTCCTTCAGACATTAAGGCTCCAAAGCTGCGCCACATCCCTTCCCCGGATACACAGAAAGCTGCAGAGGAACTGTCTCCTGTCAAATTTCTTCTCCTGCCTGGTGGGACCGGCTCCAAACTCAGCTAACCGCATTGCATAGTTCACTTCTGAAAACTTCTGGTCCTCTAGAGTTCAAAACTAAATGCTGAAATTGGGGGAAAAACCCCAAGCAAACCACAGCATGTGTGATGAAAAGCAAGATGGGTAATCAGGGTTCCTTGAGAACCAGAGAATTCCCTTCTCTGTTAATTACTGGAGACTTGAATACAGGCCCCATCAGTGAGCAGCAAAGCAGCTCAAAAGGGACTGTGGATGGGTGGCCTAGAAACACCAAAGCTGGGGAGAACTGTAACACCAGAGCTCTCCTTGAGTTTCTGAAATCCAAGCCTGTCTCTCACACGCTGCAATATGGAAAGGATGCTGAAGAACCGTTTCCAGCTTCAACAGGAATTTTCTCTGCCCTTCTGACAACTACCTGCTGTAATGCCTCCCCAGCCGGAAAAACAGGGAGAATGGTTCCCTGTCTTGATAGGAAGCTCAGGTTTAAATTTAGTAGCTGCTTTTAGAAAATACTTCAGGATTCTTGGACAGGTGGCTTTGTGTGCTGGCTATCACTGCTGTCTCCTTAGGGATGAGGAAAGGCTGCACCAAATATTCAGGACAAGAATAGTAACAGAGGGCTGATACTGCACTTGTGTGCAGGATGGGTGAGATTAATGTCATCGTCCTCTTATTTGCCTTCATAAGCCATCTCCCTCTCTCTTTCTCCTTTTTTTATTTTCTTAGGGGTTTTCATAAGGAGCAGTGATTGTCACCTTATATTAAATGGGCCAAGTATCAGGGAGGTCCAGCTATTAAAACAAGCTGGTAAGAGTTTTCATGCCTTTACTTCCTCTCGACAGAAAGGACTTTGGATATTATGCATAACAAAAGTTTTGTTCCACAACAGCAAGAAAATTACTTAGCAATCTTCTATATATTTGTTTCTATGGCATTAGGCAATTTTGCTTTCAGGAAAACACTACGCTGTACACTTAAACACACCAAATCCCTAGTGGAGAACACCTAAAGAGAAATATAATTTTACCTTAATAAAGAGGTAAGATAAATTGGCCGTTTGGCAGATCCTTGCCCGGCAATGCAGGAACGCCACGGGTGCTTGGAATTCACTCCTATTGTCCCCAGGCTGAATTGCTTTGGAAAAGGTCACATGAGGAGGAAAGGAAGTTTTGACTTTCACATGCCTGTTATTGCTAAGGAAACCACTTCCTTGGTATTCACATATTCAGCATGTCTCCAGTTTTGGCACTCTGACAAATGACATCGTGCTACTGCATCGAGTAACAAAGAAGGGTGGAGAAGGCTGTTAGATAACTTGACGCATTTGTAATGCCGGTACAGCTTTTGTAGGTCTGCCAAACTTCAAGAAGGCTCTGTAAGAGTAAGCATGGTCCTTTGTTAGCTGCAGATGACATACATGGAGTTCAGAAATGTGCAAAAAAAGTTCTAGTCTACATCTCAGCAAGCTCGTGTAGTTTGGAGGTTTCCTGGGTTGTAGCACTGTAGATATTGGGAGACCTGTTTTCTACTACAGTTATACCTGAATTATAGTCTGTGTAGAATTTATTTTGGCTTTCAAGTACATACTTGCCTTTTCTTCGGCATTCAGATAACAGAAATGGAGTATCCTCAGGTGACGTGGGAATTTCATTAAAAGCACTTGGAGTTTAACTTTGGGTCTGTGAGACTTTTCCCATTTTCCTGACTTCTTACTCAAACAAGGAATTAAAGCAAAAAGCTACTGTTGGTTAGGACTGAGAATCTCCACCAATGTGGGTTTTTTTAAAAAGAGGACTGAAGCAGAACTTCTTTGAAGTAACATATTTGCAGATCTCAATCTGACAAGGAGAAAATGTTTCATAATTAGGCTTATTTCTATTCTTAAGAGGAAAAAAAAAGTCTAGTATGCTTCAGGCTAGAAGTGGGTTTCACTGTAAATACACAATTGCTACTGAGATTACCGGGCCCAAGCAGGAGACATGCACAAATCACAGGAATTGAACAGCTAAAGCCCTGCTCAATTTACTGAGAGGCTACTGAGCTTTTGATATGTCAAGATCTATTTGTCTAAACGTTATCTGTAAAAACAACATAATGTAGTGAACTGAGCCCAGGACTGCAGAGGCCAGAAATCAATATTCTAATCTTGGCCCTCCCTCAGATGCATTTGGTGGCCCCAGAGTAGTTGTTTAATCTCCCTGTGTGCTTGCCAGAGATAAAACAGGTCAAATATAATAAACTCCGCTGAAGAGCTGTGCAGATCAGTTCACAGCTTCTGTGTGCTTCTCTGAAGAAATGAATTGTTATATAAATATTACCATTACCTGCAGTACTTCAGGAGGCTTGTCTCCAGGAAAATGCATACCAGGTACCTTTCCATCTGAAATGGCACGTCTATTTTCTAGCAGACACCCTCACCCCATGGACACTTCAAGCACAGCCTGGTGGCAGCACAGAAGCCACGAGGGTATCTGCCATGATAATGTCTTTTTTTTTTTTCTTCTTACCATTTTTTTTTTTTCTTACATATGTTAAAACAGAATTATTTAAAAAATGGTTCAGGTGTTTTCTCTCAAAGAATATCCTCATTTTCATTCTGTCCGTGGCAGGAACAGGCCATACTTCAACAGAAGTTATTTGCTTAATGTAGAGAGAAGGACCTATGGCCTGTATATTTAGGAAGTAAGACTAGATAATAATTGTAATTCCTTCTGACTTAAAATACTTTAAAATGTGCTGGGTTTCACGTTCCACTCATTTTCCCTAATATCATCATTTCTAAGTGATTATCTTACTAGAGGCTTAGCTGAGCTGCACTCA
Source organism: Antrostomus carolinensis (assembly GCF_000700745.2). Taxonomy (NCBI): domain Eukaryota; kingdom Metazoa; phylum Chordata; class Aves; order Caprimulgiformes; family Caprimulgidae; genus Antrostomus; species Antrostomus carolinensis. Next base: position 24,559 of record NW_010296831.1, on the reverse strand, counting down.
TTCCCAAGGATCTCAGTAGGGTTACTTGAGGTGAGACCAAAGGTAAAAATGCCTGAGTGAAGCCACTATAACCTTTTCTGGCTTTTAAAAAACAAAACCACTGAAAAAAAACCCCCAGCCAACCAACACCACCACAAATTCTCTTCTATAATATAGGAAAGGAGAGAAACACTGGCTGCATGCCTCTTCCACACAGCAAATGAGTTCCAAGTACAGAGGATGAGAGTACCCACATCTCAGCAAATTGGGCACTTTTCCAGGCCAAAAGAGAAGCAGTTTGTGAATTATTCTAGAAACTACTTCTGAGTGGACATTTGGAAACTGCTAAGAAAAAGCAAGTGCTAAAACCACGGGGTCTACATTTACTGTTATGTATATTTTACAGTCATTAGGACTTGCAGAAATGAGTCCAGCACCTCTAACAGCCTTGGGTTTTCTCTCCGTATCAGTCAGCCCTCATGGTACCATTGTCACACAGTCCTTAGCACAGGCTGTGACTGGCAGGTGGTAGCTACACCCAAACCTACAGAAGGTTTTGTGCACCATCAGAAAAAGC
>NW_010296831.1:0-23959 GCF_000700745.2 Antrostomus carolinensis | reverse complement strand
GGTGCGGGGAGTGAAGCACTCACGGCAGCCTGGGTTGCTAAGCAGGCAGCCTGCTATGCCGCTAAGCAGGCAGGACTGGGCAGAGCCATTAAGTCTGGACGCAGCTGGGTATTTAATAAGCTGCATGCTACCATGCATTTACATAGCTTAAGTTGTAGTAAAGCCCTAGCAGTAAAGGGTCAAAAGTGCAGGGCTGGAGGGCTAAAGCCCACGCAGACCGCACCATAACCCGTCCTCTCCTCAGCGGAAAAGGACTTAGGGAGGAACCGCAAGAAAATGAGTCTCACTCCAGCTAAGGAGAATTTAAAAGGCCAAAAGGCAAGAATGTTAAAAATAATTGAAGTTAAAACACACGTGGCCGGGTCTGGCAAAGCTCACTTAACACACGGGCTGCAGAGTACCTACGTGCCCCCAGTACAGTGAGCACAAGGAGTGCAGTGGAAAGGAAAACGAGATTCCCCTCCTTCGTGGTTTACACATCTGAACCAAAATGACTCTTTGCTTGCCCAGCGTGTGTGATCTTAAGATTCTTTTATGCGAATCATTTGACACTTACTTATTTCTCAGCGTGCATATTTAACTACTTCCCTGGGCATCACCTTCACCCTGACGCTGCCAAAGCCCAGAGTCCTGTCTCACGCCGTGGCTCCCGGCAGCAGGCTCTACGTCCACTCTCTTTTCTCTCTCTTGTTAGCAAAGGCTGTTTCAATACTCACAGAGCTACTGGCTTCAGCCACAGGAGAGCCCATGTCTGATTTCACTTCCTCTAGCATAATCACAGTCTTTAGTGATTGTGCTTTTCATTTTATACTGACATAACCCAAGACTGAAATCTTTCCCACAACAAATATTTATCAGGGCATATCAAAGGAAAAGCAGACCAGAAGTAAAACAGTGAGTGCCATTAAACTTTGCCAAAATAGATTTCAGTCAATGAAAACCACCCCAGAGACACAGAACTAAAATGCAGGACAAAGTAGAACACTGAAAAAAAATAACCCCAAATTTCCAAGCACTGATGTCCTACAGAACAATTTTTAATTACTTATAACTTAAAAAGATTAAGACAGAAAACCTGCACAGAACTAACAATATATGAAAAAAGTCAGTGATCACCATTCTGCTGCTTTTGTTAACATCTTGGCTTTGATAAGTACACCCATGGTGGCTACCTGCTCAGGTCAGGGACCCTTTCCTCAGAGTAGTAAGAAAGCAACAGGACAACATCCACAACTGGCTTTCTAAATGCTATAAAATAACAGGATGCCACACTTTAATTAGATAATTAAAACTCTGTTGCTGCTTTGCTACATGCCAAGAACACTCAGTTTCTTGGCAACAGACCTCGAATTTTCCTTCTTTGATATCCAGGTCACAGCCATTTGGATGAGAGGCTCTTTTCCAGCAGCAGGGCAGGGCAGGGCAGGGCAGTGGCACACAACTTTCTGTCCTGCTGTCGGTAACCCCTGAACTTCAGCATCTTTCAACTACATTTGTTTGTAGTTATAAAAGCTGTTAAGTGTTAAAGCTGTTATAAAGGGTAGTTTCTCAATATTCAAAGGTCAGGGGACATGTAAGGATATTAAAAGCTTAGGAAGCCCTGTGCAACACCAGCAGCTTCTTTCTTACATCCACAACAGTGTCTTGTCCTGTTCCAGCTAAAGAACATGACTGAAAGAGTAATGAGACAGAGAAGGAAAAGGCTTTCATCCCCAGCTCTCCAGTTTCTTCAAAAGTTAGGCCTACCCAGTGCCCAACCTGCCATCCTACCTTCTTATGAGAAAGGGGAACACTGTCCCTGAAGAGGTCTATCTGCTGTCCACATTATGTGAGGAAATTGGGTATGTTTCTGAGGAGCGCTGACATGGTCAGGTAGCTGGAAGCAAAGCACATAGCCCTGACTGCTGGTACCAGAGCTGCCATCCCTTGAACTGCACAGCAAACTCCACACGGGCTCAGGACTATCAAATGTCATCAGTCCAAGTGTGGTCAATCCATACACAAGGAACAGTTCCTCATTCCCAGCCCTGCTTCATCTGGAAAGACATAGCAGCACATGCACGCTCCTGAAAACCAGATGCTTCTTCACAAGACAGGAATATAGAGCACGCTACGCAGGAGCAGGTGAGACAGAACAAATCATACAGACCAGATGGCAATCACACGGCTTAATGCACTGATGGAAGCTGCCCAGCTACTCTCATGATGAGCGATAGAAGAACATATATAGGATAATACCCGTTGTAAAATGCCAGCAGTTTATTACATTATATCCCTGAGAAGAGCTGAGGCGAGTTAACCACAGTAACCATTTACAATTCCTTCTGCCAGCCCCAAGATTGTACCTGCACCGCTGCTGTGGCTGATGGCACCTTCTGGGCAGATGTGAGCTTGTTCAGAGCTCACCAAAAGCCAGCTCTCCAGGTTAGCCTAGTGCCAAACCCCAGCCAATAAACCACCCAGCGGGTGTACTAGCTTATGCTTGCTGCTAGGCTAACCATCACCTGGGGCTTGGTCAGCTTGGAGCGTGAGCAGAACAAGCTGGCCTCCACTCAGAAAACATAAACCCAGAGCCTGACAAAGATGACACACCAGGTGTTGCGGTAACACTGGGTTAAACACTCCTCTCTCCAGTTACTTCAAGCAAAGGAATAGTTACTGGGACCGTGCCCTCTACAGTCTTTAATCTGATAAAGCAACTATAAGAGGCAGCATTTGTATTCTTCTCTTGTGTACAGCCCACATCCATTTAGCTCAAAAAACATCCTTCAAGTTTGATCACTTTTCATGAAAACATCATTGAGCAATTCCACCAAAGCAATGCTGCAAAGTGAGATTTGGCCGAACTGGTGGAGATGGCATTTTCTACTGCCTGTCCTGAATGTACTCTTGCACTAGGGGCAGGAGAGGTGAGCAAAGCACAACCTTGACCACAAAAATCTGTATTGCCTTGATACTCTGGCAATGAGCCCAAGACAATATTGCTTTTTTTGCCACAGAACAGTTTGTCCCTGTAAGATTGGTGTCTCACACACACAAGGGGAAATGAATTAATTTTTACTCGGAAGACAACTACTTCTCTCTACAGATGAGCATATCTTAAATACTGTCACTGTTTCATAAACTGCTAGTGATTAAATAGTAGCCATCTCCTATGTTATCTCTTGGGGAACAAAGGACACAAGTACTCTGTGGTTCTGTTTTGCATGAGCCACCTTCTCTCGAACCATCTCTGCCCACAACCAGTCATCTGGAACATCTAATAAACCATGGATCAAAATAAAGAGCAGGTCAGACAGCCTCGGCAACCTCACCATTCTGTATGGGCCAGCTCAGTAACAGCCTACTGGAGCCGGGACACACGTATGAGTAGTTTCAAACTATGATTTAAGATTTTTGCTATGTTTATCTGGGTTATCTTGCAAAAGGAACATTCCACAGTGTGATAGCATGCAATTAAAGCACACAAATTTGTTCGCAGAGGAAACCTAGTCACCAGCTAAAATCCATAAAGTTATTACACAGTTATAACACAAAAAATTAGGTAGTTAAGTCAGAACACAGGAAAAATGAATTTTGCTCTTTCTTTTAAAGATCAAAGTCTTAATGAAGAAACTGCATTAGAGGTAATGCAGAACATCAGTTCTCTTTTTAAAAAGAGAATCTCTCCAGAAAACATTTCAGACTTCACACAAGAAGCTTGTTAAGAGGCAGTTTTATTCATTTTAGTACAGCTCGATTTTATACAATTATTTTTCCAGTTAATCATCGTCTCTCTGTCTCAACTTAAAAGGTGCCTATCACCTTTGTATCTGAGTAGTAAAGATTGCTGATTTATTGAAATTGTGACCTTCTTTATTACTACCCTGGATATTAAGTCAATAATTTCCTTCCTCTTAACTATTCACATATACTTTGAAATATTGTTTTTTTAATTGTAGGTCTGATGCCAATGACTGGGGTAAAATAGGACTCCTTAGAAAGCGTGAGATCTCCCAACTCTGGAGAAAAGTTACTTTCTTTACTTCATTATTTCCCTCAACAGTTACCTGAAGCCTGTTGCAATGATGCAGTCTTAGCTCTTCGCTGCTGTTTGGTGGTATTTCACTGACAGCATTTGCTGTCATGGGATGATGGCTTAAAAGACTCGGGAGAGTGATGGAATTTTCCAAATACAGTTTTTAATTAATAAGCATTCATCTCTCAAATCATCCTGGCAGCAGCCTCTGAGAATGGGCATGGAAAGGAGTTCCTCTAATACCAAAACTCAGGCTCCCTTTAATGTAGGATGAAGGCAAGCTAACTAAGAAACCTACTGACCAGTCTCTTTCTTATCTGGAAAAGGAGGATCTCCTGACTTCTTGGAGGTATTATTAAAGATTATACATATTTGCATGACTGCTGAAGAACTATGTCCAGATTTCATTTTGACTGTAAATGTGGCAATGTCTGTGAACCAATCAAGAGAGAACAGATCTTCCAGAAAGATGAAATCAACTGTCATTGTCCTCCAGCAAAAACTGGAGATGTTCATTCTTCCTCAGTTGATGATTTTTCATTCTCAGAATCCCTCACTTTCAGATCTAAGTGCTTCATCAACAGATTTTGTATGCTTCTCACCAGCATAAATCCCAAAATGCAGCTGGTCATCCTTTACAGTGGCCCAGGACATCTGCTTGGTGGAGAACCTTGCTGCCCACTCTCCTGAATTGCTAACAACAATGACACCCCCCAAGCCCCCAACTCGTGTCTTCATGTAGTCTAACGCAGTGTCAGCAGCCATCTCTGGTGACATTCCTGAAAAGAAGAACAAGGTAACTTCACGGTATCTGTCTTGAAACAAGTTTTAAAATTCCCTTCAAGTTTCACACCCCCCCACCCCCCTCCCATGGAGCCGGCAAATCTAATTCCTCCTTCAACTAAATCAGCAAGAAATTTCCAGTGTAGCAAAGGAACTGTTTATAGGAAGGCTCTGGACAGATGCTAATAGCTGCTACGGTCTGGTGCTGCTAAAAAGACAGGATTTAAATAGCTTCAGATTTTAATTCAGTTTCAGTGTTTGATATAGACTAACTCATGAACTCTATGTTCAACACACAACATTTCTTATGCCACCATTTGCCAATCTGCAAGCTTTCATTCAAAGGTTTGTCAAAGCTAGGACTAAAGCATTTACAAATAGAAAAAAAAACCCAAACCCCACATTAAAACAATTCAAAATTTCAGTTATCATCTATGTTCCAAGTCCACTGGCTGCAATGGAGCTCAAAGCACGTACTTCACATGTTGTAACTTATCAAAAGCAGACATCAGTCTTACTCCTCCTGAAACTTCCCAAAGTATCCGGCAAGAAGAGGACTCCATGTACTAGATTTCAGAGAAAGGACCAGAAAACCAACTTAATCCTTTCACTATACTTAATTAATATTAACAGGAATATTTTTCAAATAAATCAAAATTACTGTGTACATCATACACACTTTTGTGTATTTGTTCACTACAAGTCTGAATATATATTCAGGAGTGCAGTTGGCTCGGCCTAATTGTTCTAAGATATATATACCATTGGTAATGTTATGCAGCTTAAGTTGCAGAACAAAACCTGACCTTCATGCCTTCCCTGCAAATTTTGAGTTAAAACCTAACAAAACCAGCAGAGTCAGAATTATTCACAGCACTGGTGACTGACAGGATAAAGCTCCTTTCTCTGACGTTACGGGTGACACTGTGACTATTCAAGTCAGTGGCACTGACTTCAAAGGGTCAGTATTTCACTGTTTGATTTTTCATCAAGACAACAGCTGCCACCGTAAGACCGAGATTCCAACAGCTGTTAAGACTGGCAAAGCAATTCACTCCTGAAACATGAAAGTACATTTTGCAGCATTGGTCCAAAAGAAGATATTTACTATGTGAATTACTGAACAGCTGAACAGAATTATGAAAGAGCTCTGTAGCAGTTCTTAAATAAGCAGCTTCAGTTGACCTTTCAAGGACACAAAAAGTTGTAGTAACTTCAGGGTTTGTTTTCAGCACCTTCATGGAAATGTAGGGGGAGGGGGGAAGTCTACTGCTGATGTATTTTCCTGGCAGCTGATTTATACTTCGGGGCAGGATGAATGAAGGTAGAGCAAGCACAGGCAGGGTGAACAAGTGCAAACCAATTAAACATGCACACATGTGGGTTCATTTTCTTTTTTCTTTAAAAAAATTTAATTTGAGCCTCATTTGCCTTTCATACTGATTTATCAGAAGCCAAATAACTGCTATCAATGCATCGGTTTTGCAATGCAGTTAACTTCAAGCCAGAGAAGAAACTGGTTTACACAGTTTAGCCTAAATAGAGCTTAGAAGGCCTTTCACAAATTGAATGGCCAGGGACATAATATAGAGAGAAAGGGGAGATCATAACATGTGAGAGCTTTGAGAAATAATCTGTTGGTTGTATTTTATGCTGAAACTACCATCTTAGCCAAGAGATTTACAGAGAAATGCACCCGTTATATGCAAACAGCTCTATAAAGCATAACAAAAATATTCTCAGCTGTTACTTGTCCCTCCACTTACTGCTTCTCCAATGAAACTGTAAATTGAAAGTTTTCCAACTGTTTCCAGTTCGGTTGATCTCAAAGCAAGTTACACTGTACTGCCCAAAAGCTATGGCTTTCTAAAAATAACGGTGGTACCTATATTAATAGTTCTTCAACTGCATGCAACACAAGTACGTTGTCTGGCTATGTTTACAGGCTGTAATATAATCAAGGGTTTAGATGACAGACTAACTCATGAAGGTAAAGCTTCAAAGGGTCATCCCACAGTCAGATTATATTACAGTCACATAAGACATACTGTGTCAGCTGTTTACCACATACCCACCCAGTCAGTTTAGTACATTTTCCAAAACAAAATGAAAATGTAAATCATGGTTAAAATGTCTTAAAAGCATTTCTGTTGCTATAATCAGAGTTGTTAAAATAAAAGCCACTACAGTTTACTAGAAAGGTGATATTCTGTTATCTCAGCTCTGATTATCTCTCTCTAGCCCTCCCCTACTGCTTCCTTAAAAATACCTTGCTTCTACTTGTTTTCTATTTCTTTGTTCCAAAAATTTTAGTTCAAAATTGAGAAAAAAAATATTAAATAGAACTTCAGTTAAACAAAGTAGAGAATAATGTATTTCATGATTAAATATCAGGCAGCATAGATATTTCTGTCCTCGTAAGGCTATTTTAGCTTTATTAATACTTCAGTATAAAGAGAGGTGACCCATTCACTTAGCCCTGGGAGCAACTCTTCTGACAACTGTTCTAGGATGAGAGTACTTTAGGCAATGTTTCCTGTCCTCATCATTTCAGCTTACAGAAAGTTTGGAATATACCTTGCTCCATGTGATAGAGGATCAGTCGGGCTAAGACCACTTTCATAATGCTCTCCCCATGTCCTGTGGTTGAAGTGGCACCAGAATGGTTATCAGCATAACCTCCACTTCCTTTTCAGGGGGAAAAAAAAGAAAAAGAAGGTAACATTCTGTAACAGAATTTATAAGATCTGCATTGTTCAAAATAGGTACTGAACATTTCTTCCTAAAGGTCTGGCACTTCTGGGAGCAAAGTGTCAGTACTTAACTTCCTTCTCATTTCTGCCTCAGTTTGAAAAGTAAAATATATGAAAGAGATCAAGATCAACAACAGCTGGACAAAGTCAGTTGCCAAGTTATGAGCTAGAAGATTAGTGATCTGCTTGTGGTACAAGAAGCAGAAGCAGGCCAACACTTCACAGGGATGGGCAAAAATATTTTCCAGAACAGCAAGGGACAGTGTATTGAAGAGCAGCAAGACAGCAACGGGATGCAGAATGCCAGGTCACACACTACCAATTGAGAAGATAGGAAGGAACATCTCACAGAATCACGGAATGTTAGGGATTGGAAGGGACCTCGAAAGATCATCCAGTCCAATCCCCCTGCCGGAGCAGGAACCTAAATGAGATCACACAGGAAGGCGTCCAGGTGGGTCTTGAATGTCTCCAGAGAAGGAGACTCCACAACCTCCCTGGGCAGCCTGTTCCAGTGCTCCGTCACCCTCACCATAAAGAAGTTTCTTCTCAAGTTTAAGCGGAACCTCCTGTGTTCCAGCTCACACCCATTGCCCCTTGTCCTACCATTAGGCATCACTGAGAAGAGCCTGGCTCCATCCTCGTGATATTCGCCCTTTACATATTTATAAACATTAATGAGGTCACCCCTCATCTCATGAGGACTTTGGTGAATTGACCAAAGTTTGAGGGGCACTTATCTGCAAGAGCAAAAGAAGATAAGAGATTTGAAGATACAAGGCTCTAGTGAAGCATCATGATGTAGCCCTGAAGAATCTTTCAAGTCCTCACCACAAGCAAAGTATTTCTTCGGTTGAACTCTCACCCCCACCCCCAACCTCTTTTTTTTTTTCCCCCCTCCCATCCTTGTTTTGCTGGCACATTCCACACCCTGTTCTCCACCAAGCTTCCGCTTGCTCAACACTCATGTTTCTAGGACATCTCCTAAGAAAAATATTTCCCAGGAGCAGGGGAGAAGCATACCACAGCATTATAAACAAGGTACTGTGGGAGGGGAAAGAGGCATAGAAGAGCAATGAAAGTTTCCTCCCTTCTGTACTTTCTTGACCAGATCATACCCTTTCAATAGACCCTGATTTACATGTGGAAAAACACTGCCCCACTCAGTCTGTCAGAGCACCCTTTCAAAAGGCTCCAGTATTTAAAAGGACAGATAACATCCTGCAGATGTCTAGCAAGAGCAAAAGTTGCAAGCAATACGCTCAAAAGTGCAGTTTCACTTGTCCTTCACAGACCTATGTCCCACACTATAGGAGCCCCGAACACGACCTACGTAAGAGAAGGGTATTTGCAGTCAGAAACAAAGCTGAAAATCATGCTCAACATGCAGAGGTTACCAAAATATTATCAACTTAGGATGTAAGAGAAAGTATTCGTTTCATAATCATCATGTACTGCCAACAGCAGTGCTCTTTGAGTATGAAATATGTTTTACAGAAAAAAAAAAAAGATACTTTCCAAATCCCAACTGTATGGTAGAACCCTGAAGCAATCAAATGGCAAGTCTGTCCCATGAGAGGAACAAGTCTGGGAAAAAGATTTCAAGTGTCTCTTTATACTTGAATAAGAGATCTCTTAAAATATTTCCTTTATTCCACACTGTATCTACTAGGCTCTGAGGCAGTCTTATCAGGGCTCTCTAAGAACAGGAATTTACTCAAAGTTGCCAGTCATTTTACAGTTCTGGCTCACTCCTAACACAAAGAGTAATTACAATTACACCTGCTTCCTTAAGCATCAAGAAAACGACATCTTAGTATGGAACAGGCTACATTTTTTGACTTAGCTGTACGCATGGACATACAGAAGTAGAGCTTTATCAGAATGAATAGAAACACAGGAAAAAAATGTTAGCATTCAGGAAAGGACAGAAAAAATAAATTTACATCCCCATTTTCCAGAGAGAAAAATGTTGGATGATGATAATAACGACAGCACTACACCTCTACTCCCAATCCTTACTTGCAATCTCCACGTTGTGCTAAGGTGCTTGAGCTTTGATACATTTGAATGTCAGACCTCCATTTCAGATGTACCAGTATTTATGTTTCATTTCACTAATGAAAAGGAGAATGAATAATACTTCCCCCGACCCCCCCACCCCCCCTTTTTTCCCTTCTTTAAATGAAATACCTACAAGAAATGAGAGGCAAGACCCCACACCCCATACCTATGCATGCTGTGTCACCAACACGGCCAATCAGTTTATTAGAGAGTCCTCCAGTGGATGTTGCACAAGCTACATTTCCTTCACTGTCTATAGCAACAGCACCGACAGTTCCAAGGTCTCTGCCAAGAAAAACAGTTCACAAAATTAGGTAGAATTAAAGCATACCTGCCAAAGCATGCTGCATTTATTTTCCAGGTAGCTTTAAGAAAAGATTACTGAAAAAAAATTACTGCTCATCATAAAGCTCTTTTTTACCATGCTTCTCATGACAAAAATAACAAGCAATATGCAACAATTCTCATAGCTTTATATTTAATAGAGTAGAAAACACTTAATTTTTTTTTTTTTTAATCTCTCCCATGACTTGTTTACCTCCATAGCATGGAAACTTCAACGTGAGGAGGAAAAAACCCACAAAACAAAAGCACACAGGGCAGAAATATTTCTAGCCATCATAGTTCTGAAGTAGTTTTTTTTGCTGTGACACACCTGACACACAACTTTCCTTTAAACAGCAACTCAAAGACGTAAGAATTGTCTCCACTGTCTCAACAGGAGGTTAACCGGAATTATTAATGACAATGCATGCAAATGAGTGAATACAGAAAAGGAGAGTAATGTTATGTATGCACTGAATCATTTCCTTCCTGTTCCTCCTCTTTCCTCTTCCTTATCCCCCTAAATGTTTGAATGCCACTAAAAAAAAGGTTATTTATGTGCCTTCCAACTAGTATTGTTCACAATGCATCATTAATAGATATTTTTGTCTTTGTACTCTGTAGCTAAGCAATCTTGAGATTTAAATCACTTGGCCAGGAGAGTCTGTTGAAGCTGCACATCAGCTCAGAAATCTTCTTGCACTGAAGACAAGTTTCAACTACTGCTTTATTTCTTCAGCACAAAAAAGAGTCATATATACTATGCTGTTTAAAATATACATGTGTATTCATACTCAGAGAAAAAAAGGGCTATTGTAACTTACTGTAATAACAGTTGTTGTACCGAGAAGCAATAGTTTGAGTGTCCACATATTCCAAACTTGGCAATTCATGTAGGAACATAAAACAGTATCTGGCTAGGAAAGGTGTGCCAAAAAAATCTCCAGACAGGAACAGAATTTGTAACAATCCCTCCAAGGAACTGCCCAACAAGTGACTGGAACAGGAATACCTTCAGAAGTTGCCTGACCACTGGTGAGGGTCTCTCCATAACCCCCTAAAATCTAAGTTAATTAAGTCAGACAAAGCCTTTGTGTACCATGAAAACCTCAATCAATTTATCAGAGAACCAACTTCCTTTTCCCTCTTGCTTATGTAAAATATCATACTGTCAGTCCCTACACTTCATTCACAGCAATTCAAAGTTGACTGATGAATCACAGGCCTTACAAACTGCTCTGACATTTATGTGGAGACGGACCTCATCTCAAACTGATATGATGGTGCAGATGGGCTTCCCACCCATCCATCTGTTACAAATGATTTGCTGAAAAGAGTATTAGTAAATTCAGTACTCCCTTGCACACTCATGTGGCACCCTTCAACCCACTAAAGCTACATCCTCCTGAGAAATTAAGAAAGGTGCATCCAGATACACATTTTCCTAGGTATGTATTTACCTTAAGCAACTGTGAGCAAAATGAAAGTACCCAGACCACAAACACAGCAGCTACCTGTTTAGGTACAAGAGCTCAATCAGCGGTAAATAATAAAGTGAAAGTGTCTGACATACCTTATCTGCAGCAAACGGACAACTACACTCTATTTCTTACTGTCACTTTAAACTTTTTATTGCTTCAGTGTCACATTTCCTTTGTTAACCTTCAGAACAAACGCAAAGAAGATACAAACAATCGGTTGCATAGCTAGTTGACTCAAGAAACATTGCCAAGGCAGGCAGAACTAAGTAGAGATATCATATTATGATTATCTATTGCTAGTTAGTGATAGTAGAAAGAATCTCAACAAGTACCTGTAGTACACCAGAGGATGCTATTAGTAGTGATTATTTTGTTCAATCAAGGATTATTCTTACGTACTGCATATACTGGGATACAGAATGCATCACTCAGATTTGTTTATTCCCTTTTGTTTAAATCTTTCATTATCTAGTACCCATGAAGTTACATGTACTTCTCTGTCCCCATTCAACTAATAAAGCATCTGCTATGTTGTGTCTTCGCCCTGCATCAGAATTAGGGTTTTCTGTCAGTTGCTGTCAGGGTCCTTTTAGTTAATACCTCATCAAGTTACTCTTGCACTGTGATTCACAGAGGAACTAGAAGCCCCTCTACTACTTTATGGCCAGACTCAGCCCCCTTTCTGTGGGGTTATCAGGCAACCTCCAGCAAATTCATGACAAGGGTATGGTCAGAATCTCTGGAGTGAGAGACTGAAAATAAAACAAACCACACCTTGTCCTCAGCTAAAGGTGTATAAGATGCCATGTTGTATGTGCAATGGAATCACAGACTTTTAACATAAACGAGTGCAGGCTTCTAACCAGCAGAAGAGAAAGGTCTCTCTTCTGGAGACAAACTGCTTGGAAAGTTGTGAACCCCCAAGGTTTCCAACATTGTTAGAACAAGTGGACTGTAAGTTAAGTACACACCAACCTTCAAATTCCCAGTATGATCTGGTATTATGTTGCCTCTGACTAATACTACTTCACCTTCTGCCTGTTCGCCTCAGGCAAGTTTCTGCATAATCACTGTGGACATAACAGGGAAAAAGAACATTCCACATGTGATACAGGAACAAACAGGCTTGCATAAAAAAAAAAAAAGAGACCTGTTTTCAACTTTGTGAATTTGGGCTGCAGTTTCGGGCACTGGCTGTCAGGAAAAGAACAGCATGGCTGAGACAAGAAGTCATCTCGCCCCTCAGAAATACGCAAGCCTTCTGTTATCAGATATTCCAGAACAAGACAATGCTGAAATTGAAGATGCTTAACACTGTTATAAGGAAAAAAAAAAAAAAAGCAATTATAAAAAATGAATGGAGACTCAGATGCTGTTCCAACTTACATATTCAGGAGACCAAGTGGCAGTAGGGGCTACATCACCCTCAAAACTCCTTGTAATAAATTATAATACCACACAGTCCTTGGATATATAATGATTCAAAAGAAAACTTCTGTTGGATACAAGATAAACTATGACTGAGAGCTTATGGTCATGAACAACTTCACTTTGTTTACAAGACCATATTTACACTTGCCTCATGAAGTTGGTTTCCCTTCTAGCAATTTACTGAAAGTAATATATAACTTGTAGTTTATAACCTCATTTCATGGACTTTAATTAACGTGCCCACAGAAGTAGTGTCCTCCTTTTGATCTGCAGACTCTTCAGCTCTGCTTCTCATGTTACTACTATTTCACAAGACAGATGAGCAACATGTAATACAGCACTTATGGAAGGTAATACAGTGTTTTCCTACACCACAACCAGTGACGTACGAATGGAAGCTCAAAATGATTCAGTAATTACGCCAACCTCATGGGCATAAAAAACATTCCTCACACCTGATGATTTTCCTTCCTTTCCCATCCACCACACCTTCCTCTCTACTTTTTTATGAGACTTGCTTATTTTTTAAGTGACTTTCATTGTGTTGTTGTGCAATACCATCCAGCAGCATCTCTTTTCACACCCACCACTACACTGAACTCGGTCAATTTTTTCATTCCTACCTACACGAACCAACAGCCACCATCAGCACTCGGAAGGAGTTGCTGGTCAAAATGTGATGTCGTTTAACTACCTAATCCAGTTGAAAGACAAATCTGATCATCTACTTAGCCAAGATCAGCTTTATTGATTTTTTTTAATCAACTCATTTTAAAGTGTAGACTGCAGATTTCTTAAAATCACAGTACCTCTGTGGAAAAGAACTATACAAAGTGATGCCTGCTGTTTGTTAGAGCTGCTCTATGCACTTCTTTAACTGGTGATTTTAAGAGCAGTGACAAGTTCTAGCTTTGTTCTCCATTAATACCAGAAAACCTGGTATATGCTATGTCAAAGTGACTGACAATCTTCTTAAGAATTAACAAGTTTGCTCAAGTTTGTTCCAGTCACTTACACTTGAGCAAATTAACTGAAAGCATAATTTTTCTTTACTTTCACTGAGGACGTACTGTGAAGACTGCATCAAACCATGTAACACTCAGAACTGAAATATTCTTAAGACTGAATACAGGCCTTCCAGCTTTGTTTCATTTTTAACTGATAGCACAAACTAAATTACCTGAATTTAAAAGAAAAATATATTTTACAAACCCCTTACTTCTGAAACTCTTCAGGGTTGGAATCTGGCTCGAGGTTCTTCTTCCATCTCTCCCGGGATCTCTCAGTTACGAGTTTCTCCCCTGGAGTCTCAGGAATACCCATGGCCTGAGCAAACAGCTGTGCACCACGGTCAGTCAGCAGCATGTGCTTCGTCTGCAGGCGACAGGGAGAAGATTCATTGGCAGTTCTTGTTTTGCCTTGTACTGAGCAGTTCTGCATGACTGCTCTTTGTTTTTAGAAGTATCTGCACAGGTAAAATGCCAAATTTTGTTTTATTTTTAAACCTTCTAGATTTCTATGCCTATATCCTCTTCCACTAGCTGAAAAAAAATTTAGGGTCTCCAAAACACAGATACAAACTTTTACCATTGATATAAGAGAATTGCATTTATCTATTAAATACTTATTATAACAGAAAAAGAAAAATTGGTAAATTTCCTCTTTTGATAATTTGCATGTAACTTCTTGGTACTGTTCCCAGTCAATCACTGAATCACTACTTAACTGTTTTGTCCAGTTAATTAAGAGATCTAGAAGGATTTTACTCGGAAGGAAAGAATGGTAAATAAATTCCTGCTCTGTTTGAAGTTACTATATCTCATCATACACTAAAATGTTTCTTAACATCAGCTAAACTATTTTATTTTAAAGACTTCCTTCAACTAGCCAATACTCTTCTAAACCCAGAATTTCATATTTAAGAACAGAATATTGTTCTCACAGGTTTGACAAAAAATGTTTGCTCTCTTCTAAAAATATCTGTGGAAGCCCTATTTTGATTCCTTTATTTAGCAAAGCATTTAAGCCAGATTTTAAGTGAAAAACCTTAGTTAATTCCATGCTTCCAAGTCTGTACAGCTTGGTTAATTCCTATTTCTAGAGAAACTTGACAGATAAATATTTCATTAATCTTTATACTTTAGTAGAAGCTCTAAAATCAGATTGTTTATTTATTTATTTACAATCTGTGTCCACAAATAAGCATCAACTTCTTGGACCACTACACAGCTGTTAATTGCTCATCAGAGCCCAGGAAGGTTTTGGAGGAGCAGTGGTCTGACTACACAGTAAGGAGTCATTTCAGAGCACAGCATCTAACTTCAGGCAAGCTTTTATGTCCATGCAGCAGCACAGCACACAAGTACCAAAAGGCAGAGGTCCAAAAAGTAGAACCACATGATGCAGGAGGCAGCAGGTCGCCACAGTCAAGTAGGAGACGGCAGTGGCACATACTCTGCTCTCAGCCTGAAGCAAGGGTGCCAGAAGCTGGGTGTTTCTGTGTCATGCTGCATTCCACAGGATGTTTACAGTCTCAAAGCTTCAGACCTTAAGATGTTGCAAACCATTAACTTCTGTTGATTTCTAAAGCAAAGACAAGCAATCCCTACCATGGCCAGCCCATAGCACTGCACTGTTTTGAAGTATTTGAGCTGAACCTCTTCCCCAACTACCTTCACCGAGCTCTGCTTCAGCCCACGACAGCCTCTGCACTAACCCCTTCAGCTGCTCACACAAGCAGGAAACATGACTACACTTCAGAAACATTCCCAAACAGTCGTTCACACGTGGTGGCCTTGACATCAAACATGTTTGAGAATTTAAATGTCCTTTTATTGACAAATTAAGTCCTCAATTCATGAGAGTACCGCTTTAGAGAACAAGAGTACAGGTTACAAGGAAGAAGCCCTCTATATATGTGAAAGAGCAGACAATAGGCTGACAGGCTGAGTGATGTTACCAGACAACAGAAGACCCACCTATTTCTAACTGTTCTTCTGCCTGGAAAGACAACTTCTTTGTGCGACACTGCCCCCCTCTGCCCCTGCCACCAAACCACCGAAAGTGTTCAAACCAGTATTTCACATCGGTTGTGGGTTTTGGTGCTCTGGGGGTTTTTTGGTTTTATTTTTTAGGAAATACTTTAAACTTTTCTTTTGACTTTATCTGTGTCAGAAGGCAGCGTCCTCCATCACTTGCTTTCTTCAGCAATTAAAACTCTACATCATCGTTTAAATAAGTTAAAAAAAAATAAACTTTTATTGTAAAAAATTGAAGTTATTTCTTAAAACTTTTTCAAATTCTAATAATATACCCACCTTTCTGAGCTGTACAAACAAGAAATACTTACATATAGAGGAATTAGCTTCTATGACAGGTTTTGTTGGGTTTTTGGTGTGGGGGTTTTTTTGTTTGTTTGGGGTTTTTTTCCAATTCTCACTGAAAGGAAGGTACTTTAAGAAGAATTTGATTTGTTTTGCTCTTCAACATATCTTGTCAATCAGAAGAGCTACTAGAACATTGCCAAACAACCCAAAAGCACATTTTTCTGTCTCATCTTTCTTCTACAGTTTTATGAATATATTTGCTAACTTTCTTAGGTGCCTAATTTTTCTGTGAAATGTTTATACAAAGTAATACAAAAGGAAAAAAATAATGAAGGGTTCCAGAGATTTTACAAACAAACAACACATGATGGCAAGTTTAGTTTATTTCACAGAAAATGGAGAAGGGAAAATCCCCCACATTTCTGCAGTTGGCTTGAAATTCAGACCATCACTGCTCTTCAACAATCCTGGCAGTGTGCAGAGCACAGCAAGAATTTGTACCTTTGCCTTGAGAAGTCTATGTTCTAAGCTAAAATCTCTTTTGTCTAATGGAAAGAGCTGGATGATATAGTAGGGGAAAACATATACACAGTTCATGTATACCAACGAATCAGCACTCTGATGTTCACAAGATGCCCATCTAGTGAAGCGCTGGAGCTCTGGGGGATTATGTGCCCCATTTGAAAAAAAAAATTCAAAAAACCATTTCAATGTATCACTCCATTTTTGTTCACTACAAACAGGAATAATTCAACAGGAACATAACTGCTTTCTCAAGGATTTGTTGAATTAATTACTTAACATACCAAAAGCCTTCCATCTCTAGAGGCCGCCGTGCTCAATAGCAAATCGTGAGTGGAAACTATTCTGGTGCCCTCCTTTCCTCTACCCCATGAATATGGACAAGCTGGAGCCCAGTGGGAATGTGACAGCACACAGGATAAACACACCCAACAACCATCTAGAAGAGCTACTCTGACCACCAGATGGAGCCCATATTGTTCCATAACAGCCATGGAAATACAGACAATTATAAGCAGGTGGGGAGGGTTTCTTTGGTTTGTTTGTTTTCGGGAGCTGCATTTTCAAAATTCCTTAAGGCAGTGAGGCATCTCAAAACCACTGGGAAATAAACATCCTAATATGCTTAGGACCCCAGGAAAACTACAGTCTTATTACCCATGGGCCACAGAGCTCAAAACATTTTAAATTATGCACAGTAAAACAAAATAAAACACACTCCTAAAAGTACTGTGAAACAGCCTGGATTGCTGTCCCAAAATTCCTGTCCAAGATGAACAGAATAACAACAGTTGGTATTCCCATTTACAATACCTGATGGAGAAGCAGTAGAAACACATCTCAAGATATATCAAGCATTTTTGGCCAAAATTTGCATTTGAACTTTGTCATCTACACAGAATTTTTTGCATCTGGGCAAATTTTTTTTTGTCATGGAGAAGACAACAAAAAAATCAGTGATTCTGGAATATGAACTGGACAATGGGCATTGAAAGTAGTTATTTACAGGAAAAAAGCCCAACAAACCAACTTCCCCTCAACACACTAGCAGACATCTCTCCCCCAGCCCTCCACCTACATTCTCAAATTATGAAAATTTTGGTCTTGTGAAGCTGTCTACCAGTTATACTTATTTAATTGTTCTAGCTAAACAACAGAATAAATCCCACGTGGAGGAACAAAAAGCTTATTCATCACAAGTTTTAACATTTTACACACATTTAAAAAAGTATTTATACTAGATACTTTAGTGAAAAGTTCTGATTTTAAAAGCAAAACTATCCTCCAATTAAGGGCAAAAATAACTCCTATCTTCTTTGGAGGCTGTTGAGGACAAATTATATTTCAGTCATCTTAATAGACCACCAAAAGATGTTTTGTTTCCTAAAAAGTCACTTTGAAAAGTAAAAAAAAAAATTAAAAATCCTCTTTGTAAAGAAGTGTTTTTGCAAACATGAACCCTGTTCAACAAAGGGGCAGCTGCACTAGCAGGATGAAAAATGTAAACTTTTTGATGACTGTCACAGCCTCGTAATGGTAAGAATCCATCCTGAACCATACTGGTTGCACCATTTCTGAAAACAATTGAAGTCTGCTGTGGCAGATATTAGAATATTAGAGGGATTTCTTAGTAGAGGAAGGTGGGATTGATTTTACGTACAAGGTAAACTAACAGTGCTGTCCTGATAAGTCTGATTCTCTTGGAAAGTCTGTCACCACCACAGGTTGCTAATGATACCTTCTACTGCTGGAAGGCCACGACTTTGCACTAAGGCTACCATCTGTTTAGGTCACAATGGAGAAGGCCACCTAGAACATCACAAGACTGCTACATGGCCAAATACATTATTGGGTCATTTAACTCGGTGTCATGTCAATGCAAAGTCACAAGTATATTATTCAAGATATTCATTATCTTGCAAGATCAAGCAGAAGACTCAGTGACAGCATAAAAGCACTGAAAAAACAAATGAACAAAAAAACCCCTAAAATCTTCAACACCAGCTGTAGAGCTCCAGGAGATTGACAGGTACAGGTCAATTTCTCCTTGAGCTTCCAATTGCATGGCAGAATTTGTTTCCTTAGAATGCCCTTTTTAATAAATACTTCTCAAAAACCCTTAAAATAGAAGTTCTTCATGGTCATAACCATAGTTTCCAAGTACTACCATCCATTTATCCCTCCTTTCCTGCTTTAAAGCACAACACAAACATCATCATTGAGGTGTATCAATACACCAGATGGAATTCTAAGGGGTAAAAAATGCTTCATATTCAACGACATACTCAGCATACCTTTTCCATGACAAGCCGAGCAAGTTTTATTGGGTTTGCTATACATTTAACTGCAGATACTGCTCCAGAGTCTAAATTTTTTCCATCCATGATAATGGCATCCATTTCCACTTCACCTTTTTCATTTAGAACAGATCCACAGCCTAAAAGACCAAAACGAAAAATCAGGGAGGAAGGGGAAAAAGAAGAAAGTCATTAAGAGCTAAACATCAGGTGATTCAATTATTAGATCTCATCAAGCAAACTCTCTTTCCCAGTCTGTTGTCTGACTTATTGAAAGTATCTCCTGAATACAAACAAAACAGCAGAAACACTGCTGAGTATAACCACAAAATCCAACCATTAACAGAAGTCTCATGGGGTACAACGTCTACTTCAAAATTTAGTTTTATTTTTATAACATGAAAAACACACTTCCAATCCCATTCAGAAACATATACTAGGTATGAAAGTTAAAACAACAATCATGAACAGAATTCTTTATCCCCCAGACCACTTCAAGTGTACATAAAACTATTTTATCTTTACAGTTCTTCCAAAGGAGGATATAACATCATCCAACAAAACAGTACAGTGTTCAATCCTACCAACAGATTAACGTCACATAGCACTCTAGGAAACTGCCAAAATTGATGGAGCAGAATAAAAGTGTCCACTCAGCACTGTAACGAAAGCTTGAAATAACAAGTGCTTCATTACCAAATAAAAACAGTAAATGAAGTAAAAAAAAAAAAGTAATAAAATGTAGGTAGTTATTTTCTTCTATAATTATCAGTGCTATCACTAACCTAATTGAAAACTAATGAGATACAAAATGAGACAATGCAAATAAGTTTGGGGTTTTTTTAGTAATGCCAATAACTGTACCACAGGGGAATAATCAGTTGTAAGTGAGCAAGAGCACAAGCCTTGTCAATGAGGATGGAAAAGACTAAACTTAAAAAGTAAAAAAACCCAAACCAAAACATGACAGACTTACATAGTAGCTCAGGTAGAAAGACTTGAGCACACTACAGAGCTAAAACAGTGAGTAGAGATGGGAGCCCTCTAAGGGCAATGCATCCCACTTGCCTTAGAGAGCTGCACAGCCACCCTTTCTCATTCCACTGAGCACTGTGAAAGCCTGCACACCACTGCAAGGCTAGATACTAAACTCCAGGTCATCTGAGGTAGGATGAATCCTTCCTTCTATGGTTACAGACTGTCTTTTCACCTGCCTTCCAGCACGATGGAAAGGGAATACCTGCCTCTGAGGCCCTGGTATCCACAGGCAGCAGCACTGGAAAAAAAAAGTCTGGCAGGGAAAAAAAGCAGAGGGACAAAAGAAGACAGAAAATCTTAGGGGATACAAATAACAAATGTGTTTGCCGTCAGACCTAAGTCACAGCAGGGGTACTGAGAGTAGTACTCCAATTCCCTCTGGTAACAGATAGATACATCTGTCCTGCAAAGGCTGAGGACAGAGTGTGCAAGGATCACTGTGGCTGTTCCATTCACACCAAGTCAGTTAATATTGCTAGTCAAAGAGATCACATGAAGGAAATATAACCAAGGCCACTTTCTCATCACATGCAGAACTTGATGACTTCATTATGCTGCACAAGTCACTAAAATGGTAGTTTTAGAAAACTGTATAGCTTCTGAGTCCCTCTACCAAGATGCATCTACACAGCATGGCTAAACCCTATCACTCAAAAAAGGACATGACTTGATTATTACTTCTATCCTTCCCAATCTTTACTGTTGTCTTGCTAGCAATGTCTGTGTTTTCCTAGAAAATATTACAGTAAGACTGTTTTTTCTTTTACAAAGATAAATACCACACTGTGAGTTTCAAACAGCCACTCCAATCAGGGCCCTCTTCACAGAGCTTTCAGCTCATTTTCAACAACTACTGAGAGCAGCTGTATCTAATGAGTGTTAACACAATTAGATGTATCTGTAAGTGATTACCAGACTACTTGTCATTTAGATTAGCACAGTCAAACTTGAACAAGGGCTTAAGGCTCAAGTCCAGTTTAAGCAAATTTCACTAAAAATTGCTCACTCAATATATTACAAACAAGGTATAAATATTGTTAGAACAAACTGAAATAAACACCTTTACACAAAAAAAATTCAACATATATTTATCGAGGATAAATGTGACCTCAGACCATGAAAAAGTGTGTTTCAAACACATATTGCACTTTGTACATTAATCAAAATGTTAAGTTATAAATGTGTATCAGTCATTGGATATGGTAGAGTCTAAGGTCCTATCCTCAAATAATTTTTAGAGGAGTATACACTGCTTTCACGTGTCAGTTCAATAATGGCACACTAAGAGCACGGCTCAGAACAAGCAGCATTAGTGGCAAGATCCCACACAGAGGTTAAAAAATAACTTGTATGCAAAACACAGAATATTGCTAGTTACTGTGATCCTACTTAGGATAAGTGCCCACATGCTTCAGACAGTTGTGTACAAGTTAAATAAATGAGCTTAAACAGATCATTATGAAGTAAACTTTCATCACTGAGAGTCACACTGAGCTAAAATACACGACCCATCTAAAAAATGTTGATTTACACATTTGATTTACATCAAACTAGTGTGTAAGAAACCAAGAAAGTACACAATTGTTTACACAGAATGATTAAGAAAGAGATGTAAGCAATCTTTAAGCTTAAATTTGTAATGAAGTTGCTTCCACATTAACACTAGACACCTAATGTCGGGCAGAATTTTTTCCTGCCCTGAAGCAGATTTTTTCCTTTCCTGAAGTAGATGGCATTTTTAAAATAGCAGATCTAAATTCTCTCACCAGAGATATTTTGAGACATAACCCAGACGCACAAAGGGAGCCAAAGGCCAAATAGGTACTGATTTACTGACCTGAGCAAAACAAAGTCCTAAAGGCTTGTGACTGATTGAGAGAACAGTGGAAGAAAAGTAAAAGTTGGGTAAGAGAATGCCACCCTGGTGTTAATTATATAACAGTACCCACCACACCTCTAAGTCTGCTTCACAGTTTCAGCTTGAATCCTCTAAAAATCAAGATGTTCTACCCAAGTCAGTAACAAAACACTGAAAGTTTCACATGAAGTAAAAGCTCTTCCTCTCTCTCAGTAACAAGATGAGATGGAACAAGGGAATCTCTGCAAACTAAGCGTGCACATAACTAATAGCTACGTTATCTAAAACACCGACAGGTCTTTCTTTCCATGTTCATTCCTGACATACCTTAGTGGGGGTGAGGAAATATTTTCACTGAAATTCATCAAAATAATAACTTTGAGGTGACACGAAGAGGAGAAAAATACTGAACTATTGACATTAATTGTTAGGAAATCCAGTTATGAACTCTTACTATATAAATTCATGACTCATAATTACTGCATCATTTCTGTATTATTATTTACAAAAGCACTAATTGCAAGCCTTAATTAAGAGGAAAAAAAATTACAATCCCTAAGAATAGTATTCCTCTGGCAATAGCAAAGGTCAAGCGTTAAGCTTTAAACATTGCTGCAAGCTATATTCAAGCGCCTTAAACATGAATGTTAACTAAACATATCATCCATGAAAGAGTCCATGCCTTAAAACCGAATACACAGCACAGCAATGGGAGGAGATTTGCAGAAAATACAGCACAAGACTGAAATGGCACGTATGAAACCTTGAAAAATGAGAAAAGAATAACTGATCAACCTAAGTGTATTCATGAGAAAGTATAGTAGGTAGTATGTTCCTTTATTATACAGAGAAATAAACTATTTTGTGAGACCAGTATTTATTCCACTGCAATGTGCATAATTCATAGGAAATGCAAGCCACCATTTTCAGAAGCACCAGGGCAAAACACTTGAAATACATGACGATTCTAAACCCACTAATTTTCTTGAAAAATTACCTGCATTAAAATGAGGATCATCTTCCATTGACCGTACTGCCTCCTCAACCGCATCTAAGGCACTGCCTCCCTGTTTCAGGACACCATAACCTCGCAGCGCCGCTCTGACAACACCAGCACGACTTCCCTCTTCTCGCTCTTTAAAGATCCGGCCAGCTCCACCATGCACCACAATGACAGGCTTCATCCTGCCAAATTCCTCCTGAGGCTTTCAGCTGTGCACACAGGTTACTTCTAATTAGCCTGTTTTGGAAAGGAGACTCTTTAGCATGTGCTCTCTCCTACATGGAGAGAATCTAACTCTCTAGAGGTTCGTTAACAGATATGGTCAGTTTGACTGCTGAATTTCAGGAAGCTGAGTTCTCAAGCGAAGGAGCAGCTAATTCAAGCCTGGACTGGAGGAGGCCCCAGGCAACTTGGTAGAACTTTCAGATCAGC
Organism: Antrostomus carolinensis; assembly: GCF_000700745.2. NCBI lineage: Eukaryota > Metazoa > Chordata > Aves > Caprimulgiformes > Caprimulgidae > Antrostomus > Antrostomus carolinensis. The sequence continues at coordinate 629 of NW_010296831.1, read as the reverse complement.
CCTGCTTTGAGCAGGAGGCTGGGCCAGGTGGCCCCTGAAAGCCCTTTCCAGCCCAAGTTACTCTACAATCTTATGATTTAGCACAAACCCTGTCTGGTGATATTACCAGCTGCACAGAAACAAGCATCCCAGTAACCCTGCTAATTGCTCTTAACATGGGTAGCTCCATTGTTCCAATACAGTAATATAACCAGAGGTAAAGAAAAGCAACTGACCTGACCTAACAACTTAAGTGGTTCTACTGCCTGGACTTCAAACCTCTGACCTCTTGCAAAACTTTGTACTTCATGCAGGAAAACAAGGCGTTCAAACCCAGCAGTCACGGTTTGCTGTCACTGCTCGAGCCTCCTGTGAGCAAAACAGCGTTGCTGTTAGTGCTGCTACACAGCTTTGGTGATTAGTATGTTTTTGCTTCCAGAAAAGGGCAAAGAAGCAGCAGCCTCATCTCCCACCGGAATCTAGGGCACCTCACAGAGGAAACTCTCCCATGAAAACAGGTTTCTCGGGGCCAGCTATTTTGGGAGGCTGCAAAGAACAAAATGCAGCAGCCTTTCCCTCATCCTGCTCGCAAACCCTTGAGGCAGAGCCTCCCGGTGCCCTGCCCTACTGACAGCCCGCACCCTCGCACC
>NW_010296830.1:0-2796 GCF_000700745.2 Antrostomus carolinensis | reverse complement strand
CCACTGCAGCGGCCCCTCGGAGACTGGCGATCATCACTCTGTGGACAAAGTTAGTTCCCCGGTGCTTGTGGAGATGTTGAAATTAAGCTATGCTCTACTCAAAGAAGCCCCTGGAGCCCTGTCTGCCCTCCTCCCCGCGCCTCTCCCGCCCCTCGCTCCCAGATTTTCCTCTCATTTCCATCATAGAATGCTTCCAATTTTTTTTTTGTGAATTTTTTTATTATAAGAAAATCTATTTGTATCTAACCTAACCAGGTTGGGGATATATTAAGCTATTTTTGTACATAAGAGAGAGAGATTTATAGAGGTTTTGTACAAATGGTTTAAAATGTGTATATCTTGATACTTTTTTTAATATGTAATGCTTATTACCTCTTCATGTTTAGACTTGTAGTCGACGTTACCTTACAACTGCCATTTTTGTATGTGGTTTTGTAAAGGACTTGGATTTCCTCCAGATGTACTTTAGCACCAACGTGTCTTACTTTATAGAAACTTTGTTAATGTATTAATAATGTTATTAAACAATGTTCAAAGTGAACAAAGTTTATGCAGCTATTGTCCAAACGCAAAATGGTAGCCATTTGTTTTTATATGCTGCCTTCTGGGAAAAAAAACCAACAAACCCACACAAGCAAACAAACAAACAAAAAAATCCCTATACCACTGCCTTTTCTTACTGTTTTATTACAAATTTACAAAGGTCCTGTATAACCCTGTTTTATACAAACTAGTTTCATAATAAAACTTTTTTTAATTAAAATGAACGGCTGCCTACTGCATGCAATTTTTCTTTTTTCCTTTCTACCATTGGCAACGATGAATGTAAGGACAAAAATGTTAAATGATGTTATGCCGGATCTAAGTTGCATATGAAGTGTTTGTATCTGATGGATGTAACTTATATATCTTTATCTCTATATAAATATGCAAAGGTCTAGCGGTATCGCCATTGTTTTCTTGCCCTTCTGTGTTGCAGATGTGTACCCAAATCAAAAGGCGAGGGGCTGATTAACGATTGCATTGTCCTTCCTGAAATCACTGTACATTAAAGAATTTCCCCCAAAGCCCAAATCCTAAAAAAGAGGGCGCTCCATCCCGCATTTCGGCGGGGTGACCCTGTCCTCCGCGGCTCTGACCCGGCGGGGCGGAAAAACACGGGGGAAGACACCGCTGCCACCCCCGAAAACACGGGCTGCTGCTGTGTGGCCTCTGCAAAGACAGTGGCCGGATAAATAAAACCGTCGGGGGAAGCCGGGAAGCGATAGAAAAATAAATAAATAAATAACGTAGTAGAAATGGGTGGCAGCTTAAAGACATTGGTCTTTCTAAGAGCTTGTTATTCTACCCAAATAGCGTGATCTGCCTGTAAAAGTACCCAATTACCAAGACTTAAAAAGAAATTGGACTCTTCCCCCCCGCCTTTTTTTTTTTTTTTTTTTTTTTTTTTGGCTAGCCTGCTTGTTGTCAGTTAGCAAGGACGTGACCAGAATTCACCTTCTTCTTTTCGCCTGGCTCCTGCATCACTTGCAAATTCAGTTTGCGTGCACCAAGCCAAGCGGAAAGCAAAGCACAAAATGCATCTTACAAAAAAAAAAAAAAAAACAAAAAAAAAACAAACAAAGGCCCGGGAGAGCCAGTGTGTCGTACGGAGTTAAAGAAAAATCTATTCCCCTCCGCTACAAATGTACAGTCGAGTTGCAAGGGATGCACTATTTTAAAAAAGAGGAGGGAAAAACTTTGGTAGAGCACCCCCGAATTTTCTCTCTGTGTGTATGTATGTGAAACTACATATATATATATGCGCACACGCGTACGCACAGATGGACATATATACGTGTGTATATCAATGTATAGTCCTTTCTACATTGCTCTAGCACACATTCGCCCCGTCACCTCCTCCCCCCACGCCCTGAAATGATCAATACGTGATTTAATCGGAAAGGGGGGAGGGTGGACGGGGGACGGGGACGGGACACTCTGGGGTCACGAAATCCCTCGTTACTTCAGCACAAACACTCATTGTTTTAACCGCTCGTGCAACTAATGTTTAGTTATGAAAATAATAACCGTTATGTGCCTCCGTCCGCTCTCCCTTTACAGCATCTCCCTTTCTATTTACCCACTTTTGCAAGTGTACAGATAAGGTATGCAAAGAAAGTGTAGCGAGTAATTTATAGCTATGAATATAACATTAGGATAATGTTTCATTCTGTTACAAAGGCGAAATTTCTCTTCCTTGTGTAGACAGGTGTTCTTTTTTGCTCACTTCTGAATAGTAAATATCCAGACTCATTAAACTAAAGGCAAAGTTACGCTGTTGTTCGCTACAGTGTATAAGGCAGGCTCAGAAATTCACCACCTCCTCCCTCCCTTTTCTCCTCAGCCCCCTCCCGAAAGAAAGAAAGAAAGAAAGAAAACACACACACACACACACACAATTTTACTGAAGATAGGGAAAGGGCAAAGCAGGATTGGGGTAAATCTCATTACATCTGCTCTAATCGCTTAGCAACACAAAGCCTTTTCTTGTATGAGCGCGGAGAGCCTTTCAGCGCTCCTGACAGACAGTATTCAGTTGGCATTAGTAAACTCCATAAATCAGGGACTTCTTTGGGTGCAGTGTAAGTTTTAGAGTTACTCTGGGATGGGAGGGGAGAAGCCGGGGGGAGAGATGCAGATGGAGGTTGCTGGGCCACGGATTAATTTATTTATTTACCTGTGTATTTATTTCTCGTAATGCTGCAAGAGTGCCCCGTTAACAAATGCCTCTTCCCGAGTTCACCCCCGCCCCCA
>NW_010296829.1:0-3957 GCF_000700745.2 Antrostomus carolinensis | reverse complement strand
CCAATCCAAACCATTCTATGATTCTATGTCTGCTTTGTCTGGCTTCTAGTACTGCTGCTTTTATCTTATGATAAAGCATAAACCAAAATCTGCAATACTATTTTTAAAAACACATGCTTTATGTGAGGCCTAAAATTATATTATTGCTAACTTTGTTCTTTTTAATTAACAGAACACTTCATAAAAGCAACGATTCCCTAAGGCCAAAGACTCCATCTGCTAGCCTAAAAGAATGTCAAAAAGCAGCTAATCTGCTTTTGAACAAACTTACGACCACAAATTAGCTGAACTCTGATAGCACTTAAAACTTCGGGGGCAAATCTGAGCCCATTTCACTGCACTAACTTCCTGTCTCCTATGTAGCAGAATCAGTTCAATTGCTCTACTGTGAAAGGATACAGTCTGCTTGTTCAGAGCCTGCTTTAATCACATCTTGAATGTCTTCCAGCAGATCAAAATCCGGTAGCATTAGCGACCTATGTACAGTAATGTTTTGGTATTGATCCCCACTGGCGAGGCCATTCCGAGTACCATCTGTGCCAAACAAAACTACAGCAACTTCATCTTTACTCTCAGCAAAAACCTGGAAACAGAGAAAATATAAAACAGCTATAAAAAAGCCCACAGATTCAGACACAACTATGTGTAGACACAAGCAAGCTGAACTAATCTTGAAACAATGGTAAGTACAGTGGACTTACTTTTTTCTACTTTTTCAGTGCTATCCTACCAAAAAGTAATCTTACAGAGAGGTCATTAATTTAGGTATAATTAAACTAACAGACTGACATGAGGATATCTGGCATAAAACAAGTAAAATGGCTGACCCAGTCCCTTGAAATGAGTCTTCAATATGGAAAATCTTAAGAAGGTTGAAATATTTTAGAAAAAGAGAAGAATACTTTTTCCCCCTAATAAAAAAGTGACCAATTCAACTGCCACATCTCCACAAAAGTACAGTTGAAACAAAGAGCACTGTTAAAAACTGCTTAAAAACTGACTATTTCTTACTTATTTCTCATTTATTTTAACTCTTAGTAAATGAGGAAAATATTTCACAGATGTCATTGCTTCCTCTCCCTTTTTAACCATATGCAAAGTCATACATACCTGTCGCTGCACAAACTTTGTCATAACCTTCTTGGCTTGTTCAAGTGAAGACTCCTCACTGGAGGCAGAATTGCTCATTGTCAAGCCTACATCCAGGCACAGCACTATGGCTGCCTAGAAAGAAAACACAATACTGAATAAGAATGTAAAAGGGTCAATATAAGCATATTTATTTAGAAGGGTTACTTCAGATCCTTGAACACACAAAACCTAAAAATCAAACTATGTCACTATCGGTTTCATTTACAGGAACTTAATTCTGAGGGAACTGAGAATCATACAATCCTGCACCTAGCTCCAGGCATCTCAGTGGAATATACAAAAAAAATCCTACAATACACAAAAAAATGTTAAGAAGGGCAATTTCTGTTCAACCCTGAGAACATATTAGGGATATAAGGGCTCACTAGGAAATAAAACAGAGATATTTCAGTTGACAACTACCAGCACAACACAATACAGTACATCTGCACAACACAAGATGGATATACAAGTTTGTTCCCTAACCTCTGCAGCTACGTCCATCCCTTGCAGTAGCTCCTAACAGCTGCAGAGCACTCTGTGGTCTAACTCAAGAGCATAAGAATGACTGTGCTGCTATGGCTTCCAGGGAGAGCCAGACATCCGTTGCTACTGAAGGTGTCTCTGCAGCCCACAGCTATGCTCTTAATGACTCAGAAGGATGAACCCCATTTTCAACTCAGGGGTTTAAATCCCACAAGCTAGCATATGTGTTCATATTTCTGATCATTGCTTTAACTGATCTATACATAACAGTGCCCAAGTCTTCCCCTTAATTGATTTATAAAGTAGGATATGAATAAAATAAAATTGCTTCTTGTGATTTCTCTTGTTCAACATTTATTAATAATGAACATTACCCGCAGTGTGTTGCCTGTTCAACTCATTTTGCCAAGTTCATCTAAAGTTCTTCCATAGACTCTACTTACCTTAATTAATCTAAGTAATTTCACCATCCAGCTGAATGAAGCTACAAGAGGAATTCAGCAAAATTATGTCCTGCATCTCAGGGACAAAAAGCCAGTTCAAATTTATTATCACTGATTAAACCAAGGTTCTTTATATACATCAAAATCTTCACTGATGAACAGCCAGTAGCTTAAATTACACTGTGTACAACAAATTGTTTGCCAGAACACAAAAAAAGTTAGGTATTAGCTAGCTTGGAGCCAGTCACCTTGATTTAAAATATAAAATATATCCAGTTCTCCAAGAAGTGAAGCTGCCAAAAGGACGTGGGCAATAAATCAGAAGACTGAGAATCAAGCGACACGAGATGCATAGTATGCTTTTGCAAAACAAAAGAGATGAATGGAAATAAAAGGTGTTGGTCTGAGTTCTTTTGCATATGACCAACTCCAAGTGCCTTTTTAAATATCAGCTGAAAGAGCCTGATTCTTTTTGTCACTCAAAGAGATATTTCTTAATATGAAGTTTATAGGAATAATTTGCCCAGATTAGCTGTCTAATGCTCTATATCAGCAGCTCTGAAGCTACTTTCTCACTCTCCTCCTTTTCGCAAAATAGGGAAATTTTACCAAGGACTGTAATTTTAACAAGCACTGGTTTAACTCTCCACATCCGCCCAGAACAGGACAAGGGGAAGAAAGAAAGAAGACTTAGCAACAAGACTCTACAAGACATCCAGCAGGTTATACTCGGTCTCAGCACTCTAGTCTTCACTCTGCCTTCACCAGTGGCTTGCCTGGGAGCCAGGAATTAATGCCTCTGAGTCAGCGAGATCTGCAGAAGCTTATGAGTGGGACAGAGGCAGTAACCGGGGCTGCACTAGGTTCTCACAAGAACCTTGTTACTGCTCACCTGCCAGCCTGAGGAATTACTCTACCAGCTTCAGTAACTGCAGACCCTCCACTTGTTGCCATCCTGCCTCGAGACATACCATGGCTGTCAGGTGAATTAATCCTGTTGTCCAAACCAGGTAAAATGCTCTCCACAGCTGCCAAGATAACAGCAAAGAAACTGGGCAGGTGCAGGAGCAAAGAGCTCCTGTTTTGCTTCAGAGAAAATGATCAAGTGTCAAGTGCTAACATGCTCTTCTGGGAGGCAGCAAACTCCAAACCCAGTGCCTATTCAGGTACGTGGAATCCTCTTTCAGGAAAAGGGCAGGTCTCTCTTTTGGTAATTAATCCTCCTCTATGTCTCTTCATCTATTAACAACCTCTGTGCACATCACCTCTAAGCATCCAGTACTGCTATTTTCAGCTGCACTATGCTAAGCTACGCTTTTAAGATACTCAGCACGTGTGATTGTAGGCCAACACTGTCACACCTGAGCTAACATCACTCTGCTTTGCTCAAGTACTGAGAAGGGCAGGAACAGAAGGAGCCTGCCTTTTTCTCTAACCTCTCAGAGCTGCACCTAGTTACAGCAAAGCTAAGGGAGATGCGGCTACAGCAGCACGTCAGTCTGCAGCACAGACAACACCTGCGCTTAACAGACACTAAACTGCCCTCTATCAGAGGGGGGCTTAAGGCAGCGTTCACCGACAAGACTCCTTAAACACCCCAAACAAACAAACGGCATTTGTAACAGTGCAAAACCACTTCTGCTATTACTTTAGCGAGAGCAATGGCAATTACTCCAGCGGTAGCTGCACTGGGCTCAGAACCGCAGCTGCCCCCGAGGCAGGAACGCTGAATGAAGTCCCTTTGAATCAGCCTTGCAGCAGCCGGGAGGCCGGCACAGGGAGGAGTTACTCGGCCCCGGGGACGGGTTCGGCAGCGCTGGCTGCTGGGCTGTTTGCTGCTGACACCGCAGTCGCCTCACTGAGGGCGGGCCGGGTCGGGCCGGTTCCGCCCCACGCC
>NW_010296828.1:0-4055 GCF_000700745.2 Antrostomus carolinensis | reverse complement strand
GTCACTCAGCTGTCACCGCGCTGACAGCCACACTGGCAGCCAGCAGAGCGCCATATGCAGACAGAACTGAGGCTCCTGTGCGCGTTCTCAAGGCTGCTTGGCAGGAGGATGCTCTGAGGACACCCGGGTGCTGCAGAACACGATGTTCTTGAGAGAAGAGCTGGGGGCTCCTTGATGCCAAAGGGAAACACTCGAGGTGTCACCCAAATCTGCCAGGAAAGGAAGCTTTTTTCTTTTTAAACATGTGAAACAAGTCCCCTTGCACTTGCTGCATTTCAGCTCAGACAGACCTTGGCAAACTTAATTCCTCCTGGCAGCGCTGCCCAGGAGCTCCGGGACTGCTGGGCAAAGCCACTGGTCACCCCGTTGCCTCAGAGCCCCGGTCGCTGGTCAGCGGGAGCTGCTGATCTCAGGTCTGGTCCTTTCCTCAAAGCCCTGTGGATGGAGATGTGACCGAACATACTTCAAAATCATGTTTAATCCTGTTTCCGAGTCCTAATTTGGGGGCCAGGAGCCTGATTTGGGTCTCAGTGTTCGGTACGAGCTGTCACAGCCAGACGACCCCGGTACCTGCCGCGCGGTACAAACCCTCCGCAAACCGACGGGCATCCCCGGGCCCTGGCTCAGCGCAGCGCGGAGCGGGGGCTGCTGGCAGCTGAACCTCACATCCAGCTCAAAGATGTACTAAAAATACACCGAAACCCCAGATATTAACAGTAAATCTACACAATTAATGAGGTCAAAAGCCTTCTAGATCCAGACGGAGCGTAAAGTCTCCTCTGGGAGCTCGTTAGAGCTGCACACAGAGCGGGAGCGTTGTCCCCTGGGTGACACGGGTGCGTTGCATCTGTTGGGCTGTGCACGGTTTATCCCGGAGCTTATCCGCTCCTTTAGCTCTCCCGTGGCCGCAGCTCTCGGTGTGTAGGTGTTGCTGCTTTGGGAGCCATCTCTCAAAGACGATGTATTTTGGACAGATTATTGGCATCCGGGTGTGCTGCCATCTGCGGGCCCTGGCAGCCCTTACAGGGCTTACATGTTGCATCATTCTTGGGGCTTTTATTGAAGATAGATAAGGACAAATTGTTTATCTTGCACTAGGTAGAAGGAATAATTTGTGTTGCTGTATTTCAGTGTCTCTCTGGTGTTTCTAAAGCATCTGTCACTTTTCTATGTCCCTATGTGACAGATCAGCTGGAGAACTGGCTTAAATTTTCAGTAAGATGTGAATTTGCTCTATGACCATCATGAACAAGCAGATGGCTCTTCTCTCTCCTCTTTTTCTGACCAGATTTTCCTTTTCTCTCAGAAAATGAACCGTCTCTAGCAGCCGCATGCTGCTGTACCCAGACAGCAGAGAACCAACTAGACATTTACGCTGCATCTTCCTGCTGTTGGTATTTCAAAGCCCTTAATACAGCAAAGGGCTGTTTATCGTATTCGATGCCAAACACTCGAATAGAGTCACTGGTACCTCCTGTCCCATCTCTGCTGCTGGGCAGACTGGTCTCTCTGCTGGGCCAGGACACCCAGGATGCCCCAGACAGTCGATTTATCAGTCACTGTAGATCCACAGTGTCCGTACGACACGTCGGGGTTTGTCTCCTCCCCACCGGACCCCCAGAGCCTTTGGTAAAACACCAGAAGGGGCGAGTGTGTGTCAGAGCCCAGAGCTCGGCCCGGGGCTGGCGATGGGCTGGGCGCTGTCGGGGGAATGTTCACGTCAGTGTTTGTCCTTCAGAGCAGGATTCGGAGCAGGATTCGGAGCAGGATTCAGAGCAGGCACCTGCCCGCTCGGGTGGCTCGGGCTGGGCACCGGGGCTGAGCCCCCCGCACCCTCCTCACCTCTGCCCATCTCTGGGTGCTGGGTCCCGATCTGCTCCTGCCTCCCCGCCCGCCCGAGGTGCCTCTTCTCAGGGAGGCGTTTGTCGCGGGCTCCCCACGAGGTGGCAATGCCGGTCTCCTTTGGAAGAGCAGCTCTCAGCCGGTAGCACAGTCCCGCCGCCGTTTCTTTCATGCCCAGTGCCTGGCAGATAACCGGCTCCCTCCGTCCTCTCCGGGCTGAGCGCTGGCCCTGGGCACAGGACGAGCCCAGTGCCTGGGGCCGTGGCGGTGGCTACTGAGCTGCCAGGGTTGTTTTAGGGTCAGCACAGAGCAGTTTGTGTCCTTATCGTCCCCTCAGTCACGGACACGGCTCTGCAGACGTGCTTTGGGCTGGGGGTGGCTTCTGGAAAGCACCTCATCCCTTAGCAGCCAGTGGCACACTGGGACCGCAGAGGGTCCCTGCCACCAGGACCTGGGCTGGCAGTGAGGGTGGGGGCTGCCCAGCATCCCCATCCTGCTGCAGCCGGGGATGTGGGGGAAATGCTCCCGTGTGCACCTGCGAGCGTGCGGCACCACACGCCCGGTGACCCTGCAATGATACGGCTCAACCCCGTGCGCAGGGTCCTGTGATGGTGGGTGCTCTCGGGTGGGCAACCAGCCCTGGGTCACTGCAGGTCTCTCCCCTTTGAGTCCTGCAAGGCCATTTCACCCTCTGCTCTGAGCTGGGGGTCTTGGTGCTTCTCTGATACCCCTGGGAAGCGCAGAAGGGAAGGAATCATCCTGGCATGTCTCTTTACAGCACCTCCTGCAGCTCAGAAACACCCTCTGGGCTGGGACATTCCTAGAAACCAGCTTTTCTCCTCCGACATCCTTCCTGCAGCCTCTGTGTGCGCAGACTTGGAGTCAGGATGAGCTGGATTTTTGATGTGCAGGATTTGATCCCATTAATCAGCAAAGACAGCACTGACAGATGTTAGTTAACCCTGGTGATTAACCTGCTCCTGGAAAGAGCTGAGGCACGGCCGGGGTGAGCCCCACTGCCACAGGGCCAGAGACAGCGCAGGGAATCCCAGACTGTTTGCTCAAGTCCCACGTTCCCTTTCCTCACACAGCAACTCTTGGCAATTCACGTCCCAAAGTTTGCAGCCCCTGGACGTGTTTGTTTAGTGAGCAAGTGAGCTGCAGTCGGGTCGTGGCCTGCAGGATGCTCTCTGTGGTACCCGTCTGTCAGAGGCTCCTGGGCTGCGGGCACTGGCCGTGCTGTCCCGCTGAATTCAGGGGAGGGTTTTGGATGCATCCGCCCCATCGCTGCCGCCCTCTCCCCTGTAACGCACAGCAAGGGCCAGCTGTGGCCACGTCCCAGTTCCTGACTAACCCAGTGACCCCCAGTCACCAGTTTGGCTCCTGCTGTATTACAATTAATGTTTTCTAATGGTGTTTATTCACCCTCCCTCCCTCCCTCCCTTCCTCCCACTGCTCAGGTCCCCCTTCCCCTGGCAGGACCCTTCCTCCCCACTGCTCAGCCTCGGCTTTTCCCAGCACGGGCTGTGAATCTGCTCCTCTCCGCGAGGTGCCAGGAGAGATCTGAGCACCAGGGCTCAGCCCAGCCCAGCTGCTGGGGCTGGCACAGGAACAAGCCTGGCTCATAGCCCAGCTCACAACTCACAGCCCACCTCACAGCCCGGGTGCTGGGGGTTCTTCCAGGGACAGTTTGGGGGATCCCATGGGTTTCCTGCAGAGAAGGGGTGCTGTATCCTCTGCTGGGGCCTGTCCTGCACCCAGGACTGCCCCTGGCTGCGGTTGAAGCCCCTGTGCACACATCGCCCACATCCCAGGGCAGACATCAAATAAACGTCCACCGTGTTGGGGTCACTGGGGCCTGGACAGCCCCAGCCTTTGCCTGGGGACTCGGCATCAGTCTGGAGCAAACCTGACATGGGATCAGTGATCACAGGGACTGGGAAGGGCAGGAGCAGCTCCCCGGCCAGCACCTGCCTGTCCCCGTGCCCAGCTCTCGGCACGCCGGCTCTGCCCGGCCTCGCACCAAAGCAGATGCCCAGGCTGATCCTGGGCAGTGCAGACCCTGCCAGGGCTTCCCCGGGTCCCCACCGGCTGTGTGGGTGTCTGGCAGAGAACAGAGCAGCTGCTTTGAGACACAGTGACCCCTGTGCATGGGCCACACTGTCTCCAGAGACATCTCTGGGCCCCCCATGGCTGCTGCCCCTCTGCTTAGT
>NW_010296827.1:8517-16560 GCF_000700745.2 Antrostomus carolinensis | reverse complement strand
GCTTGCGAGAATCTCAGCACATGAGATCAACGTGGATGGCGTGCAAGGCATGGAGACCATCATGTGTGTGTCTCTGTTCCCCCGAGGAAGCTGTGAGCAGAGACAACTGCCTCCGCACCCCAGGTGTGCAAGGTGTGGGCATCCTCCCCATCCCTCCAAGCATGTGTATGTAGGAACATGCACGTCTGTTTGCATGTGCAAACACAAAGCCTGGTGCACGCCGCTGCATCCAGCCCACATACAAAGGACTTTCCTGGCTGCACTGGCTGGACCTGCCTGCAAACATCCTGGACCCCAGCATGTCCCCCGGCCACCTTACTCCAGACTCTGACAGAGCTGCCTGCCCTGAGGTAGGGCTGGATGCTGTGCCCAGGTTGGGGAACCATGGCTGAGCCCTTCTTCTCACCAGGATCCCTGCTGGTTACAGAGCCAGTGTGAGACCATGGGAGTGGGAAGGCCTGATCCTGCTGCCTCCAGCAGCAGTCCCAGAGGCAGACTTTAATGATTTTCCCTCAACTACCACATCCACTTAACGCTCAGGCAGTTAAGTGGAAGGAGAAGGCAGACAGGGGAGCACAGTGCAGTCTGTGGAGAAGGCTGAAAGCCCACAGTGAGCAGTGCTAGCCCGCTGGCTACCTGGTCTGCAAAGGAAACCTCCTCAACCTCCCTGCAGAGAAGAGACCCTCACTCCCTACTGACCAAGAGGACGTTTCAGCAACTCTTAGAATCATAAAATGGCTTGGGCTGGAAAGGACCATAAAGATCCCCCCTTTACAACCCCCCTGCTCTGGACAGCGTTGCCATCCACTAGATCAGGATGCCCAGGGCGCCATCCAACCTGGCCTTGAATGCCTCCAGGGATGGGGCATCCACAACTTCTCTGGGCAACCTGGGCCAGCGCCTCACCACCCTCTGAGTCAAAAATTCCCTCCTAATGTCTAACCTAAATCTCCCCTCTCTTAGTTTAAAACCATTTCCCCATGTCCTATCACTATCTGCCCATGTAAAAAGTCACTCTCCCTCCTGTTTAGAAGCTCCCTTCAAGTACTGGAAGGCTGTAACGAGGTTTCCCCAGAGCCTGCTCTTCTCCAAGCTAAACAAGCCCAGCTCCCTCAACCTTTCTTCATAAGAGAGGTGCTCCAGCCCGCTGATCATCCTAAAGGATCTCCTCTGGACCTGCTCCAACAGCCCTAACCCTTCTCCCATCCTCCCTGTGTACTGCCCTTCCTGGAGAGCTTCACAGTCATCTCCAGGGTGCTGAGGGAGGGATGCTGGCATGGCAGCATGGGTTAGGACTCCTTGCCTCCTGCCTGGCCCTCAGGACAAACACAAGCTGTGTCTTCTGCAAGGTCTACCTGCATGGCTGCTACTTGTCTGTGCTCAGTGGCTGTAAGGCCCCTATCGTGTGCAGTGCTGAAGGGCTGAGCTGCAGGAAGAACTGTCCCTGGGCTTCTTTCAATGTGGTTTTGAGCCCCATTTTGTTTATGGAGGGAAATCCAATGCCTACCTGGTTTTGTCCCCCAGCTGGACCATCACAGCATGGACCCATGGCAAAGCACTAATCCAACTCTGTGTGCTCCTTCCCAAGAGCTCTGGAGGATGCTCCAAGCACCGTCCATCAGATTGCAACAAAGATCTCCCCCAGTGACAGATGGGGAGAATATCCCACCCCTTGCTCCATAAAGAGCCTCTCCTGCTTGATTTCCTTATCTCAATGCTGTTCTCCCAGCTCCTTGCTGCTTTTGGGTACCAGTACTGAGGATGGCTGTGTGAATACACCTGCAAGGAGCTGAGGAGGGCAGGCAAAGCTGGGCAAGGAGGGAGGCAGCCTCGGGAGGTCTCCCAGCCCAGGGGGATGCACAGCATTGGGCAGGTCTCACCAGGTTGTGCTCACACAGTTGGGGAGTGAAGGAAGGGCCAGAGGAGGCAGAGAGAACAAACAGAAAAATAAAGGATACCCTAAGCAAAGTGTTGAGTAGAAAACACATGGCACTGGTCCAGACCTTCCTACTTCCTGCAAAAATACACATGCATGCAGGTGTTGGGGGTAGGGCTTGTACAGGGCTGGTGGACACAGTTCCTGCAGGTGGTCCCCATCACCCCCCGCTGTCCCATCCTTCTGTGGCAGCTTCATGCATGGCTGTGCAGAGTGGTCCACCAGATCCACTCCCTGGATCCACTCCCAGATCCACTCTCTGAGCACTCGAAGTCTACAACAAACATGAGCCTAGGGAAATCACCTGTCCAACCGTGTAGCACCAAAGCCCCGTCCTCAAACCCATCCACGAGCAGCAGCGTCCCCTTGAAGCTTCTCCTCTTTGCAACGCACCTCCATGCTCAGACCATGTGAGCCAACGGTCCCAGGGATCAAAGGTTTAACAGCATCAGCTCCAGGAGAGCTGAGTCCCAGTGGGACCAGGACAAAAGCAAGGAGGTTTTGTGCACCCACATCTTGGGCAGAGCCATCCCCAGGGAGCGTGCAGAAGCCTCCCCGTCACCCCAGCATGCAAAACAGCCTCTGCTCCTGGGGTAGGTTGGGTGGTGGTGTTTTTTTGTTTAGCAAACTACTCTCCAGCCTTTTAAGGCGAGTCCCCAGAGCGCCCAAATAAGTCGAGTATTTTTGGCCGCTCTCCCTGCAGCCTTGGGCTGGCCTTTGGGAAATGCATACCCTGCAGCCCTCCGTGCCCTGGTAATTGAAGAGGCTGCCGCTCCTCCAGGCCAGAAAAGGGATTACAGGACACACTTAAGGGCTTGAATTCATAACCTTCAGCCTCCCCTGGAGCTGGGGTCCCTCCTGCTTGAATTGTGGCAGCGGCACCGCTAGCCGGCAGCACCGCCAGCCATCTCCATCCCGGGCATCCGAAGGGCATGGCCAGTGTTTGGGCTTCAAGTTGGGGCAGAGCACGCTGCCCCTCCGGTCTGCTCGCAATTAACTGCTTTTGAGGCTGCAAAGAGACAAATGACTATAATTTAACAAATAGACTTTATCTTAAAACAAGCGCCTTACCCAACACCTATTGATTCCTGCTCCCTCTCCAGAGAACTCTCTGCAATTAAGTTGTCACATCCCTAATGCCCACGTAAAAATGAGCTAGCTCCAGTATCTCCCAGAAAACCTTGCCCTCACAAGATTACAAAACCCAGCTGGTGAGTTTCCTTTTTAGCTCTGAATTAGCCAGAGATGAAATTTATCTCGGTGGTAGACAGCAGAGCTTTTATATGCATCACCCTGACTGCGATGCAGCTTGCAGACAGCTCATGGGCAAAACCCATCCTCTTTCAAACTAACAATGGCTTTGTACAAAAGCTGGGAGAATGGTGTCCTCCATGGGCAGGGCATTGGGGAGTGTGGGGATCCAGTTTTTTGGGGCTTGTCTCTGGATAATGAGAGAGTTTTAGATGTTGCAGAGATGATTCCTGGCTGCTGTGACAGAGAGGAGTGCTGCGGTGAGAGGGTGCGGCTGGTAGCACCCCATCACCCCAAGGAGTTGGCACAGGGATGTCATGAGATCCCCTGTCCCATGGTCCATCCCTGCCCCAGTGGGAGTCCCGCTGGCCTGGGACACAGGCTGAGCTTCCCCCAGTGCATCACTACAGCTGTACCTCAGTTTCCCTATTGCCACAAACAGGCTGGGTGCTGGTGACACCTTTGCAAAGCAGAGGAACAGCAGCACAGGCCCCAGGAAACATGTCATGTTTGCAAGCAGGGGAGGTTTGTTTTCCTGAGAGCAGATGAGGTGAGCATGAGAATTGCTTCTCCCCCCCAACCCCCCCCTGCCCCAAAAGGCCAATTAAGCTGCTGTTTTTAATAACCAGGCTAGGATCGTCACCATGACACAACCGTGCTCTCATGTTCCCTGTGCAGGGGCTGGCAGTGGCCCCAGCAGGGCAGCTCAGAAGTTTGCAAGCTCAGTCAGGGCTGCTACAACCTTTGGACCCCCGAGGAACACCTCAGAGAAGCCATACAGAGATGGAGTGAAGGTGAAAAAGACCTGGGCATGGACAGGACAGTCCACAGTGCCCAACAATCACGATATTTTGCATTTCCAGTGTCCCAGCCCAGCCCAGAGGGAGGATTTCTACCCCACTGCCACTCACCAGGAGACAGGGGAGGGCAGTTGAGGGGGAAAGACAGCACTGAGAAAAACAGCAGGAGGGGGAAAAAGCCACAAGAGAGACTGCGGTGCCAGAGATTAGGAAGGGATCTTTGAGATTTAACAGAGATTGGGGAGCTAGACTTAATTACACACCACGCACTCCGGCAGTGAGCCACTGGCTGTCATTCGTTTCACCGATGCAGCATATAGATTTGATAATCGCCGCCATGTAGCAGGGATAATCTTCCCCTCACCATCTCCCAGCACTTATTTCACTTCAGGGAGAGCTGCAGCTGGCTCTGCAAAGAGCCCTGCATCTGTGAGCAGACCTGGGAGGATTTAGGGGTGCAGATGGGTGCACTCAGATGGTTGCTCAGCCCTGCAGCAAGGGTGCACAGTGGTGGTGCTGGGCTGGGCAGCATGCATGGCCATCCCCGTGGGGCTCCTGCAAGAGCATCCCATTCTGAAACCTCCTTGCAAGAGAGGACTTGGTCCTCTTCACCGGTGAAGTTGGTGTCATTTATTGATAGTGTCCCCTTGAGGCAAGCAGGGGACTAAGCAGACGCACAAGAAAGGCTCTGCGAAGCGTAATAAAAGCAAGAGGAAAAGCCACACTCACAAAACACCAAACACCAGGAGTTAATACAGGGTACCAGGGATGCCACAGCTCGCTTCTCTGCCCTGAAATGACCTTGCAGGAGCTCAGTGTTGCAATTGTTTTACCCGTGTCATGAAACCTTTTACCTGTGTCGTGAAACCTTTTACCCGTGTTGTGAAACCTGGGCATCTCTTGCTTGTTCCCAGGAGGACAAAGTGTCCCTGTGCCCCAGACGGGAGGGCTGGGTCCCTAACAGCACTTGCCACTGTGGTGGCAAGCATGGAGTGGCGAGTTCCCCTCCAGGCCCCTTCTCTCGTCCTCTCTGGAACGTCAATCAGGCACCTGCCAGCGCAGCCAATTCACTTCCATTTGGAAAATTAAAGAAATAAAATGAATCGTTTGCTTAATTTGAAAGGGTGGCAGGAAGCAAAGACGCCTTGGGCCCATGCCAGCACGCAGAGGTCTGCTGCTTCTGGCTCAACCGCAGGGTTTCACTAGGGGAAACATCGGCCTCTTCCCCTCCACTGTCTGCTGGACCAAAAAGCCCCTGTCCCAGCCCACTCCCACAAGTCCCTGTGCTCCAAAACTGGGCAGGGGTGGGCAAGCGCAGGGGTGCTCAGAGCAGTGATCCCCCTCACAACCCACGTGTCGGGACAAACTGCCCTGGGAACAGTGTCCCACTGCTGGCTGGGAGGGTAAAACAGCCAGGATGGCTCGGCATCCCTGCCTCAGCATCTCTGCCTCCTCAGACTCACCTGGGGTTTGGGCTCTGCACCTTCTCCAGGACCCACTGCCAGGGTGCAAGATGGGAAGGAGGGAGCAAAGGTGGTGGTGAAATGATACAGAGGTGCAGGGCAGGCACCCCTAAAAATTTATTTTCTCTGTATCCCTGTGGTCTCAGGTCTAGAAATGGCCCCCACCCCAATTTTCATTATTTTGGGTGCACTACAGGCAATACTTGCTATTGCTCCCTGTCTCAGCTGTCTCTGTGGCAAACTTCTGCTCACAGGAGCTAGCCTCTGCAGCCCCAGAGCCTGTAGGATCTGCTCCTGCTTTGTCCCAGGGAAGGGAAAAGGAGCCACCAGGAGAGGACCCTGCCCTCCAGCCGGTTTTCTGAGACAAGACTGAACCCCAGACTATGTCCTTCCCCCTCCCCAATGTGTCTTCCTCATTTGCAAGACACAAACACCATCTCTCATTCCTTTTTTCCTCTTCCCCCCACCAACCAAGGCGAATCCCCAAATCCCAGCTCCTTCCTGCCAAAGACACGTGCACCTGCAGAGCAGCTGGTGCCAACATCCAGAGCAGAGCCAAGCACAACAAACGGGCTAAAGAGCCCTCACTGCACAGAGACCAGCTTACAAAAACAACCGTATTTCACCCAAACTCTATTAAACTGTCTGGGGTTATTGCTCCGTTTCCTTTCCCACCACTGAGGATCAAATGAGATTTCTGTGGCTACACAGAGATGCTCACACGTCTTCCCTTCAGCTGCCCCTTCTGTGCTCTGCGTGGGGTGAAACCCACCGTGGGGTGGCACAGCTTTGCATGCAAATAATTTCCCCTCAATGACGACTTCTTCACACTGGGAAAAATACAACCGGGAGCATGTTCCCATGGACAGTTACCCAACGGGGCACCCAAACCCTTTGCAAGAGCCCAAGTGAGTCCTGCAAGCTGGGGTCTCCTTGCAAAGCCCAAACAACAGGGTTGCACTGGCTTTGAAGCCCAAAGGGACCAATGTGATGGTGATACCAACCAGGATGGCCTTGCCGTGTCCCAACACTCTTCACCTGACAGTGCCCACAAATCTGACCCCGTTCTGCGCAGCAATTAATGCAGCGAGGCATTAACCAAGGGCACTGCCCTCTTCCTGTTCCCTGTGAGCATCCCTCTTGTTTTACCTTCAGGCTTTGGGGTTTTCCTTGGTAGACTTGAAAACCAGCTGCATACTAGACTCCTTGTTTACAAGTCAGAGGATTTAAAAGCTGCGCAGAGAATTCGGGGCATGGCTCCCATTAATTTCACCAAGTTTTACACATTTAAGCCTCAACCATCAGTTTCTGACATCAAGAGGCTCACTTCAAGGCAAAAAATAGCCAAGAAAAATGAACTTCTTTTCCACAGGCTTTTCAAAATAGAAGTATATGAAATGCAACAGTTCTTGCAGGCACTCGGTGAACTTCACAAATACATAAGGGTGTTGGAAAACTAAAATAATGAATATTTCCTCTGCCTGTCTTGTTCCACGGTATCTGCACACACACACACATACACCCGGGCTCAGCCATCAGCGGTGTCTGGAGAGGAAACGCAGAGAAAAAGTCAGAGAAGTCTAATGAACTGTCACAGCTTAACAAACTAATCCCTGCTTATGCTCACCTCATCCCAAATGAGAGGCTGGGAAAAAACAAGTGTGCAACGTAAGGCAGCTATCTCTTATCTGTTCAGTTGCTCTGTATGGGTAGATGACTGAGCAGAGACTCCTGGGCTACAGCGAGGCACCACTTGCTCCTCCACAATGGATGGTCAGAACTGAGCAAATACCTCACAATAATTTCCCATGGAAAGTTTGCATCTGTTTTCCAGAAATTCTTCAGCTAAAGGTAAGAAATGTGCATGGGAGCAGCACAGCTTATGCAATACTCACAGAAAGACACCTTTGAACCTGGACATGAATATGCATTTGGCAGATTGGGTGCAGAAAGACAGTCCTCACCCTGGTGCTATTCATTCATGACACTGGAGTTGTCCTCTGCTGAGAGCAGGACCACAACTGAGCGAGCCAAGGTGAAGGCAGAGCAAAAGGACAAAAAGAAGGAGGTGTTACTTGCTTGCACTGAGCCCTAGAAAGATTTTATAAAGAATTTGGGGACATCTTACAGCGGCCTCCCAGTACCTGAAGGAGGCCTACAAGAAAGCTGGAGAAGGACTTTTCATAAGGACAGTTAACGACAAAACAAGGGGAAATGGGTTTAAGCTGAAAGAGGGGAGGTTTAGATGAGATATTAGGAAGAAGTTCTTCACTGTGAGGGTGGTCAGACACTGGCACAGGTTGCCCAGGGAAGGTGTGGATGCTCCTCCCTGGAGGTGTTTAAGGCCAGGCTGGATGAGGCTTTGAGCAACCTGGTCTAGTGGAAGGTGTCCCTGATGATGGCAGGGGGGTTGGAACTGGATGAGCTTTAAGGTCCCTTCCAACCCAAACCATTCTATGATTCTATGATTAACGCTGTGCCCCTAGAAAAAGCTAAAGCAGGAAGCACCAATGCCTCAGATGCCCTTCTTGAAGTTGCAGGGAGCCCAGTGCCTTCATCCCAGTATCCTCATCCTCAGGAGGCAGGGCTGGGC
>NW_010296827.1:0-8480 GCF_000700745.2 Antrostomus carolinensis | reverse complement strand
CTGCTGACAAAAACTCTGGGCGAGCTGCTCGTGAGCGATGTAAACACTTGCTGGCAGGAGGCACTGGGTAAATAACTGGCAGCAGTGCAAACAACATCAAGTAGCATTTTCTTGGTAAAGCAGCACCCGGGCTTTCAATCAAAGCTCAGGGCTGTATTTTCTTGGGCCCTTTACTGAGCTACCAGAAGGCTTTACCTCTCCCATTTCCTTTACAAACACATGCACAAGCTCCTGGTACCCAAAATCATCCCCTCTACATTAACTGCTTCCTGGCAACTCCTGGAACAGAAAATGGAGAAATTCATTGTATGAAACATCAGCCACCCCCAATCTGAAGCTCTGATCTTCATAAAACCCAGTGCTTGAACGCAGCATCATATTCTCATAACATGGACAATGTTTCAGATATGCCTGCAGGACAGCTGGTACCAAACTGGAAATGACTGCCATGACGCTGGGAGGCAGGTTTAGCTGAGCAACAAAGACTGAGTGTAGATGCTAAATCAGCTGGTAATCCTGTATCTCAGCAAGAAGATGGGGTTTGTTTGGGTTTTGGTTTGGGTTTTCTTTTGCATCTAGGTAATGCTTTTCTGATAATGCAAAGAAAATGATATCGCAAAGAAAATTCTGGTTCCAGCTGATGCGGCCTTGCCCTAAGGTAGTGCAAATATCAGCTATGTTGTCAGTCTGTCTCACAGGGGTGACATTTTGTCTCACCTCTCTGTACAAGTTTCTGGGAACAGGTTAAAAATTTTCAAGAAAACCTGAAGTGTACAGAATGGCAAAAAAGGAAGGATCTGGGGAAGCTGGTGGTGGTCCCCAGGGGAGTGGCAAGGAGGTAGGAGGTTAGGTCACAAAGCACAGATCTGCTTTTCATGTCTTCTCCAAGAAGACATCCAGTGGCTTTGGCTCAGACCCCCGTCGCCGCTAACACAACACCCCAAAGAAATTATTCTCTGCAGGAAAGCAAACAGGGCGTCAGGATCTGCAGCCAAACCCTTATGTCTCACACGGGGGGAGAGAGGGGAGAGCAAGAGGAAATTAAAAACAAATCCCAGAGCCGGGGATGTGCTGAGGGGTGGCTGTGGTGCAATGTTATCTCTGTCGGCAGGGTGGGCTCTGTGGGGATCGCTGCGGGAGAGGGGATTAAGCGCTCACATCCAGACAAGTGGACATGCCTCCGTAAGGGAGAGGGGAAAGCTGACAGGAGGGCAGGTCTCACTGGCATGGTTTTACCCCTGAGGGTTGCATGGTTGGCCGAAGCACTGGTGGGACCTGGAGAAGATGAACACACTGGTGGTCTCCCTAGCTGGACTCTGCTGGCCAGGCTTCCCATGGAGGAGACAACTCCACACCATGGGATGATGCTCACCTGGTCTGGTGCAGCCAACCTAGGAAGAGTGAAAAGGATGTACATGGAGTAAGAAAGGGAAAAGGAAGAGGTGAGATGATAGCATTAAAATATAAATGAGATGAGATGGCTGTGTAGATACTTTTAAACCTACCCAGATGGGAAGCCACAAGTTACCAGGTCCCCACACACCATTAGCACATCACTTATTAATCACCCATTAATGAAAGGGCTGCAGCGTCCCATCTTCTATCACTATGATATTTTTCAGCCATTCCTCCTTCCCTCTCCAACTCTATTCCACTAAATTCCTCCGAAAGCTAACACCAAAAGCTGCACTTTCATTTCTCTTTTCCCTTCTTTCAACTGAAGCTTTAAAAGAAACAAACACATGCAGAAGCAGCTCCACAGCAAGTTTCCATCTAGTCATTTTTCCATGCAGGACTTGTTGCAGACTGATGAAAGCCCAGAGTCCCTTTGGAAACTCACACGTAGCTTCTCTCTCCAGTTCTGCCCACAAAAGCAACTTCAAACCTCTAACCTTTTTTATTCCGGGCAAATTATTTGCAAACTGAGTCCAAGCTCCCTAGAATGCATTATGCCTCTCTCAGCATTTGCTGAAGAGCTTCAATCAGCCATCAAGTTGCTTGCAAAAGTATCTGATTTTCACCCATAACCTCCACAGCTGACTGCCTCTTGTGCTGTGGATGAGGCACCTAAAGAATAATTCTGCATTGGTGTTGAAAATAACAGCCCCTACTGCCTATACATTGCATGGTATGAGTATCTATATTGCCCTTTTTTCACTTCAGAGAAACAACTTGTTTTCTGGACTCAGTAATAATTTCTGCAAAAGCACAGTCACAAGAGATGGAAGGAGGAGGCAACTCATTACTCCGCTATTTATAAAACTTTAAAAATACATGTACAAACATAAAAACACAACCCCCCCCCCAGCTCTTACACATACCACCTTATTTGATCAGACCTCATAAAAACCAGATGCTATCTTGGAAACTAACTTCCTTGGGAAAATAAACTGCCTGTAGTAAATCCCAGGGCCAGCATGGGCAGCTGCCCCAGCACACTGTCTGTCACTTTGTAGAGCCTCACGACAAACAGGGCAGCATTAAAGCTCTCTACAAAGCAGGAAAAAGACAGGGAGAAGCCATGAAAACCTCACAGCAGCCTCTAGCAGGGAGCTGGGCTTGGCGCTGGGGGTTTGGGGTGATGGAAGCAGCCAAGCAAATAATAAAAAAAACCCCACAACCCACGGATGTCAGCAGGTTGTCAGTGTCTCAGAGGCACCACTATAAAATCTGCACGCAGCAAAAGGCTTGCTGGTCGGCGGGAGGGCTGGCGAGAAAGAAAACAACGCGCCGGGTGACAGCAGAGGCTCGGCGCAGGGAGGCTGTCAGCGCCCGGAGGTGGTGGAGAGCCTTCTGCTCCGCCAGCCCAGCCTCCAGCAAACCACACCGGAGCATACAAGTGGGACGGGAGCAATTCCATGTGGACTCGAAAACGTGCGGGGCTGCTTTCGTGCAAACACAGAGTGCCGGGGGTCTTGGACAGTCTGGAGATGGTTGCATCACGCTGCCATCAACCAGGCAAGGAGCACTGGTGGGATGGAGGGTCAGCCCCGGCGCTTGGATGCTCAGCGAAGCTTCCCAAGCTCGCCGACGGAAATGAAAGTTCTCTGAGCACGGAGGGATGCCTGTCCCGGATATTCGGCGCAAAGAAGAATGTGGAGTTCTTGGAGCGGGCACGGCCACCCGCAGCTGTGCAAACAACCCTGCCGAGAAGGTGACTTACCTTGGACCCCAGCCGAGATCGCAGACCCCCCGCCTCCAGGAAGCCTTGTCCCTTGCCCAAAGATGGGACAAGCAAAACTGAAGGCTGTTTCCCAGCGGGAAGCTGCTGTCTCACAGACCAGCACGTTAAACGAGCTGGCTTGGGTTAGGACTGAGCACCAATAGCCCCTGTCAGCCTGACCGAGCCCAGTACATAGCAGTTGCTCCTCAGTTTTAAGTTATCCTTGCAATCGAGACAAGCTTTGCCATCAGCAGAAAAGCCGTGGCAGTGACCGCAGGCGAGAGGACTTGCTGCGCTGCTCGGGTCTCATCCCCCACCACAGCATCCCCCCAGCACTGCAGCCCAGGAGGGATCCCACATCCAGTTGGGCAGGCAGAAGGAATGCAAGGCCCTGATCCAGGAAAGCACACGCTGATCCGTCAGCACCCGAGTACTCCTGACCCCTGTCACCTAGAGGAAACTAACTTCAGATGGTGAGAGAGGGAAGAAGGGAGAATGATCCATGCCAGATCCGGGGGGAACTGGATGCCCAGTGGTGAGCTGGCCAGAGGTTGCACAGGAAAACACCATGTTGGAGCCTGGACATGACCCCAGGTGTTGGCAGGTCCCAGCCTGGTCCCCAAAAGACTGTCCCTGGTGCTGCAGGCAGGAAAGGAAAAGAAAGGACCAGCTAGCGATTCAGGATGCTGGGCTGTGCTCCTGGGTCCAAAGCACCTTCCCAGCCTGGCTCCGGAGGTGTGGAGCCCAGGAAGGGTGAAGGTGCTCCCAGCTCTGCCCTCCCCACCTACAAACATAGTTTTCTCCTATTTTGCCTCCGCAGACTACCCACCATGGGCAACAGATGGAGTCTGTAGGACCTAGAGTAAATAAAGATGGAAGGGTTTTTAATTCCACAATTCAATGTACTTTTCAGAGATGGAGGAGGAGGAGGGGGAGACCCAGTGTGATCTCTAAATCTTTATTTCCCCAGGCTCCCTCAGCCTGTTTCCTCACAATCTTTTGTGCTACTTCAACCAACTTTTATTTTTGGAAAAATAAACCAGAACAAATGGCAATAAATACAGGCGGACTTAGAGGAAACTGCTGGAAGAGCTCTGAATCCTGGCGGGGATCTCCTGACACCCCTGAAACCCCAGGGCCCATTTCTCCCCAGTGGGAGATGCAGACCATTGTGGGAGATGTGGAGCATGGAGGGTGATGTGGACCACAGTGAGTGATGTGGACCACGGTGGCAGCCCCACTGGATGACCCTCCTGCCCTGGCCATGGAGCAGCTTGCCCAGCCCTAGCCAGGAAGGGGCTCTCCCCAAGCTCCTGGGCTCGGTGTGACTTTTCACCACATGCAGCTATTGGATCCAGATGGGGAGAGATGAAGAGCCGACGGGCAGGCGCAGAGCAGCCACAGCAACAAGGCCACAGGGTATCATGGTTTGGCCCTGGGGATGGAGCCTGGTCCAGTGGCAGCAGAAACCACTGGCTGCAGTGGGCTGGGTGGATGGAGGCTTCCTTTCCCAACTCTCCTAGGAAAGGAGAGAGATACTGTGCTGTGCAACCGTTTAGGCTGAATTCAGGCTTTTCAGGGTTAGGACCAGAGATGCTGTTGTATGACAAAGCACTGCTTAATCCACAGCAAGTCAGCAACCATAGCCACGCTAAATCCTACTGCTCTGAGGGCACTCACATCACATGAGCACATCTACCATATTTTCTTACATCTCAGCTTTGAGAGCCTTCTAACCCCTGCCAACAGGAGCTAGCAATGGCTGAGAATCTCAGGCAACTAATGCCAATTGAAAAACACAGAATAATTATTAAAGTTAATCAGAAAAATTAAAATGAGAGAGGGAGGACGACCCTGCAACACACTTTGCCACCAGAAGCATCATCTTAAAATGATCCAACAACCAAGCCATCACACAAAACCTGAGCTGTGACCACATCCGCTTCTCTTCTCAAAGCCCTTCTATAAGCTTGGAGGACAGTTTCCAACAAAAAGCACACTAAAGGATCCAGTCAAGGTAATGGAAACCAAAATACACAAGAACACAAACCCTTTGCTCAACTGCAAACCCAGACACAGGGCACAGCTGCCCCACAAACCCAACACCAAGCAGCACACGAGCTGATGGTCATCCCTTACTGACCACCACAGCCTCAGCATGTCTTTACTTCACCTTGCTTCTCTGACAGAGTCTCCTCATTTGTCTTCTCACCCTGGACTGTATATACGTAGTTTACAGAAAAAGACAAATACATCACAGCCACTACTGAGTCCACTCTAATGGCCACAGTTCAAATGATACCAAATTGCACGTGTTTCCTGAGCTGGGCAAGAGGAGACAAAACATCCCAAAAGAGTCAGCCAGACCATACAGAAGGGAAATGGGCAGGCAAAAAGTCCAATCAAAAAAGCCATACCCTTAGGATGGGCTTCAGCAGATGGCTCTGACAACCACTATTTTATATCAAAGCCAGTGACTGGTTACCAAATTGTCTCTGGATAGATCTGCCCTGGTGCCCCATCTCCTCCATTACATCAGTTTGGAGCTATAGCAGTCCCCAGAGTGATCCTTCGGGAGCCTCCCAAATTTGTCCTGGGATGCAAAGATCCCATAGTACTGTCTGTGAGACCACTCCATTCACCTTTGACACTGCCAAGGAGGCAACCTCCCACCCTGGCACTAGCAGAGTCACCTGAACCTGTTTTCAAGACCAAAGAAGCACCAAAAAAACCCCTCCACAACCAGCCCTTATTGTAGCAGAGCAGAGGGTTAAAGTCCCAATTACAGAATTGGAAACACAGTTACCCAAGAGAAAAATAAACCAATTACAAAAAAAGCCAAAAACACAATTCCAGATTATATTTAACACTCAAATTCCTCCTTAATTGCTCCAGTGTCTCAGCCAGCTTGCAGGGGAGGAGTGGGGACTGGCAAATTAGCTCCCCCCAGGGCTGCTTCCCCCTAGGGAGCTTTCCCAATTTACATTCCCATTGTGTTCTTTAATTAGTACATTCCTACAGTTTTTCTGAGAGTCCCAACACTTCCACGGCTGTGACAGTACTTTATAAATAATACGACAGAGGGAATATTCACTGTACCCTGCTCTACTCCTCTCAGTGTCCCAGTCGGTGGCTGGCAGCTTTCACAGGGACCACACACGGTCTAGAGCAGCCCACCATGACCAGCCCCAGAGGTGGCCTTTGGTGGGGACCTCAATAACCTCCTTTCTGTTTCTTCTTCCCACCTTGCAAAGCTCTTATTTGAAGTCCCATTTTCCAGATGGGCTTCTCCCAGGTGAAGCATTTGGACTTGATGGCATCACCATAGCCTGGTCCCCAAGTTGGTGAGAAGAGCTAGGAGGACACCTCAAGTGAACGTCCCTGCAGCCCTTTGGCTGGCTGGTGGCTAGGCAGGACGCTGTCCACAGGCATGGCTAGTTCAGCCAGGCTTTGACTCTACCCAGAACCAGCCCAACCCCAGCATCATCAAGCAATACCCAGGAGCATGCAGCATGCTGCTTCTCCACACCAGGACCTGGGCAATACACTCCAGCCTATGATTTTTGGCACCCTGGGGATGCACGAACTACTACTTCCTTGGGGACAAAAAAAGGGGGAAAATTTATTTAGACTGGTGCACATCATCCAACCCTTGCCAGACATGGTGGCCAGGCAGAGCCCAGGACCCCTCACCACCCAAAGCAGTGGGAAATTCTCCAGCACCTTCAGCTGCCCAAATAGCCCTAAAAAACAAATGGGAAAAAAGCCCAAAGTAAAGGAAAGACAACCTAGCAGAGCCATGCATCAGAGGCTCCAACACAACGCGTCCCCAAGTCTCATTAGAGATGATTTATGAAGGCTGACACCGTTGTTAACCTCTGACCATGTCCCCAGTGCCTGCAAGGCATTTCGCAGCCTGCCCAGGACCATCCAGCAGCAACATGAGGGGATGACTGAGTTTTTATCTTCCTTGTTAGCACAATTAGGTGATTTGAAGGAGATCCATGGGATCTTCCTACCTGCAGCAACTGGTCCCCTTCACTTGCTCTTGGCTCCCATTGAGCCCTGCACGCAGCAGTGCTGCTCACACTGCGTTCTTGCACACACACACGGTGCTGCTTGGCACGGGAAACGGGCACTAATAACCCGCCATTTGC
Source organism: Antrostomus carolinensis (assembly GCF_000700745.2). Classification (NCBI taxonomy): domain Eukaryota; kingdom Metazoa; phylum Chordata; class Aves; order Caprimulgiformes; family Caprimulgidae; genus Antrostomus; species Antrostomus carolinensis. The sequence continues at coordinate 1,160 of NW_010296827.1, read as the reverse complement.
AACCCCATCTGATTCTGACATGTCCATTATTCAAAGGCATTTGGCAAAGACCTTGGGCAACTCATTTGCAGAGTCCGGGTCAGTTCACAAGCTCATGAATTCCCAAACTATTCGCTGGTTATGCCTGTAGCCAAGCTTTGAATAGGTTTTTGGCAGATCTGAAAGGAGCTAGTGTTTTCTGAAAACACCTGCCTTCAGAAGCTGCAAAAGCCCACGTATTTCCATTCCTGTTTAAGATGCACATCTAGCCCTCACAAAGGCAAGAATAAGATGAAAACTGGACTTGTCTGCAACTATAGATACTAAAAGCATCCCCCACCTTTTATCAATCTCACTGGAAATTAAGTGATATCAGGGCGACTGAGCCAGGGGTGCAAGCCTCACCTCACCCTTCCATGCCTACCCAGGGCTGGAAACAGGACAGAGCAGAAGTAGCTCCTGGTCTGGGACCATCTCCAGTCCCTCCAAACAGTCCCTCCCATCCTGCTTATGATGAGTTGGGCTGGAAGGATGCAACCAACTGCCTTCGCTTCCAGTCAAGCCCCAGTTCCAGAGCGATGCCCTGGGAGCACAGGCAGCAGCAGCTTGGGGAGCATGCTCCTGGTCCTGCAGCTTCCCTGTCGAAGTAACACATCAGTTGGAGCCCCACAGGAGAAAAACACACTTGGCACCTTTATTTCCAGCCAACTCCTATCATGCTTTCCTCTCCCTTGACCCACCAGAGCCGCAGTCCATTGCAAAGCACAGGCTATTGGGGTTTGCCATCTTGCACGCGCAAAGATGCAGCAAGGTTTTCCCTCCTGCCCCACGGTCAAGGCTCTGCTGTCCTCCTCCTCAGCTGCCTCTCTTAGTGCGAAACTCAGGTTTGCTCAACCGGTGAGCAACCCTTCCCCACCACAAAGAGCAGCCCACGAGGCTCTCTGAGATCAGGCAGCATCGCACACCCGCTCAGAGAAGGAGCGGGAGGCGCAGGCGGGGGAATACGAGATGGGGTTTGCTAGGAGACAGCTCTGTGCTTTTGGCAGGACTCGAGGGCATTTGTTTTGAAGCTGTGTTTACATGCCTTTGATCAGACGTGTTTAACTTTTCTGGTGCGTGACAGCAGCAAAACAAGTTTGATACAAGGATAATGAAACACATTGTGCGCCTTTACGTGTAAA